>NC_071503.1:69655262-69958292 GCF_028408465.1 Anastrepha ludens | reverse complement strand
CATAACAACTTTTCTGTAATGTAACTAATATTACCTTTCTTAAGGTTTACTATAGTCTTAACCTGCGTAACCAATTATCACATCCAAAAGTTGGTAGTAGAATAAAATCAGAATCTATACCATTATTCATCGAGTACGACGCTGTACTTTTTTCGCTTGAATATATTGGGTTGAGGAATAAGTTCATAAAGTTTTTATATTTCCTTCTATATTTATTTATTTATTTATATTAATTACAATTAATTAAGCAGGGCTATCAGCTTACAGTGTCCATACAGCAAATGCTAATCGAGCTAGGCAAGAATGTGAAACTAATGTGGTTACCAGGCCATGTCGGCATAACTGGTAACGAACGTGCAGATGAAGGCGCGAAATATCCTCCACACACTTTTATGCCTTTCTCCAGTAGAATAGTATGAGAAGTCGCCTCTTGCTTCGCTACCAATAGAACAATGTCACATTGGCTCAACTACACTCATCCGTATAAAAATATCAAGACTAACTGCTTGGCCGTGAAATTTCTTACTTCGACCTCTGTTGCAATGAACAAATGCTCCGTTAGACTCCGCTTAGGACACTCTATCTTCCAAGCAATGAGCCACAACCATCATGTCGATTTTGCTGTACAGTCGCACTTACGATCCCTCATATCCTTGAAAAATATGTCCTCCTCACTCAATCTAGAAATAATTTTTTCCATAGCTAACATCCCTTAAACCTTTTGAAAGAACCAGCAATAAATAACATAAAAACAATATGTGATTTTCTAAAATAAAGGGCTTTCCAATAACAGGTGTTATTTTGAATGACCCGCTATTTCGGTAGATGCCACTTTTGAAGCTGTCATTTTTTTATATTCGACAAGTAGAAACTACGCCATTAATAAAAATGGAACGATACACGCTTAAACAAAGCATTGAAATTATTAAAATTCACTATAAAGATGTCTAAAATTTGGCAGAGACGGTTCGTAAAACTCGAACATTTTAGGCTCGTCGTGAAGCACCTTGTCCGACTGCAATACAAGTAAGTGATGTGAAGATTAAGTCCCGTGCACGTCGCTCAGAAACAGCCGAAAATATTGCTGTTGTAGCCGAAAGTGTTGAAGAAAACACAGGTTCGTCCATTCCTCGACGTTCTTGGAATTATGCATTCCGAAAACGTTATTACACTGTATTTTGCATAAAGATTGGGGTCTTAAGGCTTATAAAGTCCAGTTAACACAAGAACTCAAGCCGGCCGATCATCAACAACGTCGCACATACAGGTATTTGAAAGATCTACGGGGTCAAAAGTCCATTTAACAAAACAATAAATACATTTATAAAAATGACTTCCTGAGGTACCTGACCCTTCCGAGAACAAAAGCCAGCCCCTCCCGCGCACCCTACAAGCATTTGACATACGATAACGGCAGTCGGAATTCGATCGTATCACCTCGTGTACGTTATCTGTTCTCGGCACTCTTGCAAAACCCAAACTTTAAAAGTAAAATTTTATGTTTTTGTGTTCAACAGTGGAGTAAAGAGTTATGGATTCTGAAGCATCAGGTTAGTAATGAATGAAATCAATTAGAATCTTAATAATTTTCAAGTATTAAAGTTAACTTTTCAACCCTATAAGTACACACCTTCTCAAACTACTTTTTTTTTCTTCAAATAATATTTGTTAGTCAATAAGTAATACTATCGAGATAAATCCGGTTAAGATTCGATTGTAATTGTTTAGTATGTACCTTGTTTTGACAATTCATCAAAGAATTTGATCCGGATAAGTCCGGATAAACGGTATTTTAGTACTTTGAATGTTGTTGGTAAAATTTTATGAAAAAGGTCTTTTCCATTACAAGGGATTAAGCGAAATATTTATTTGTTGTAGGTTCAATGGGAACATCGGGAATGAGGATTGTGACTAGAAAATACTTGCTTGACCTCATGAACAATGAAAATTTACCCAACATAGAGGCAAGGCTAAATTTCTTGAAAGATCAGTTTATGTATATTAAAGGATTCTCTGACAATCAAATTGAGACGTTGAAAAGCAATTTTGCACATTTCAAATCAAAATTTAAAAATCGATGGACTAAAGCTCATTATAAAGAAGCGGTATTCCTAAAAAGTAATGAATCTTGGCTGAACGGAACCTTCGCCATTCCCGTTGCTGCTGACAGTCCTTCAAATCGAACAGGACGACCGAGTAAATCTTTTGGAGATCTGAGCGAAAGAAGTAAAAGAAGAAAAACTGAGGAAATGCGCTATAATTTTGATCAAAACCTTATCGTGCATGCTGCGCAAGTAGAATTAAGAAAGTCAGGAAAACGCGATGCTTCGAATGTGCTAAAAGAAATCATTACTTCGCCAACTCGCGCAACCAAATATAAAAAGGCCTATTATCGAACAAAATCATCAAAAGATAAAATTTGCCCCTTATCTGTCCGGGAAACAATGCAAATGTTCATCGATGCAGATCTAACACGAGACCAATACGAGACAATAAGAAGAACAAATAAGAAATTCTTTCCTTGTTATAGTCTTTTACAAAAAGAAAAAAAGAAGTGTTATCCGCCACCAGAATCTTGCCTTGTAAATAGTACAGATGCGGAAGCCGAATTGCAACCTTTGGTCGACCTTACCGTTAGACGATTATCGGACTACCTGGAAGAGGTACTAACAACATTGAAGGTCCAAGAATGTGAGACCCTTAAATTAAATTTTAAATGGGGTTGCGACGGGTCCCAACAGACCCAGTTCAAACAAAAGATTGAAAATGATACGGATTCAGATACGAACATTTTTCAAAGCTGCTTTGTTCCTGTAAAATTAGTATGCGGCCAAAACATGGAAAAGACTATATGGGAAAATCCAACACCATCTTCTCCTCGATTTTGTCGGCCTATAAGATTTAAATTTATCAAAGAGACTACTGATGTAACGGAGCAAGAAATTAATCACATCAATAATCAGAAAAACAGTCTGGTTGCAACAGAATTTGACTTGAGTGGCAAACACTATTCAGTTAAACACGAACTTATAATGACAATGGTTGACGGAAAGGTCTGTAATGCTGCCACAGGAACCACATCAACCAGTCGTTGCTACATTTGCGGCACAACCTCAAAGGATTTCAACAATTTGGATAAAACAATAGATGTTAATTTCGAGGCTATTCAATTCGGCCTTTCGGTACTACATGCCAGGATAAGAATATTTGAGAGCATTCTCCATTTGGCTTATAAGTTGCCAGTAAAAAAATATAGAGCAAGAAAAAGAAAAACTGAAAAAAGCCTCGAGAAAGAGAGAAAACAAGAGATCCAGGACAGGTTTCGCTAAGAAACGGGATTGTTAATAGATATGCCAAAGGCGAATTTCGGTAATACCAATGACGGTAACACAAGCTGAAGATTTTACGACAATCCTCAATTAGCATCCGATATAACAGGCATCAGCTACGAATTAATATATAGACTAAAAGTTATTCTAGAAACAATTTCTAGTGATCATAAAATTAATCCTGAAAAATATGATATTTATGCAACAGAAACTGCTCGATTATATGTGGATCTTTATCCGTGGTATCCCATGACACCCACAATGCACAAAATACTTATTCATGGAGCTGTTATAATAAAGAGTGCTTTGTTCCCAATTGGCCAGCTCTCTGAAGTGGCTACAGAAGCCCGAAATAAGCATTTCCGCTCTTACCGGCTAGATTTTGCCCGAAAATTTACTAGAGAAAATTGCAACAGGGATATTTTTAACCGCCTCCTTTTAAGTTCGGACCCCTTAATGAGCTCTAGGAGGCAAATAAAAAGAAGAAAGTCCCAATCATTTCTGCCAGAAACATTGGAAATGCTCATGCCTGCCGATCCAAACCTAGAATTTTCTTCACGTAGGGATGAAGAAAATCTAGATAATACCATTTGATTGGATGCTTTTTTTAATTGTTTATATTTTTTTATGTTTGATCTTGTAAATCTTTCTTCATTCTCATATTATATTTCATTCAATAAATGTTTTAAGTTCATTATTTTAGTTGGTTTTATTCAGAAACATCCATTAGCACACGTTAAACCCAAAAAATACTTTTGGCCCCTTAGATTGTTCAAATACCCCTATGTGCGTCGTGTCTTTGCTGATTGGATCGTTGAAATACATGAAAATTATCCGGAAGTCTATGGAAAAATCATCTTGAGTGATGAGGCCCATTTCCACCTCGGTGGCTTCGTCAACAAGCAAATTTGTCTGGGGCTCAGAAAATCCAAGAGTTATTGTTGAAAAGCCTCTCCATCCTAAACGTGTGACTGTTTGGTGCGGTTTATGGTCCGTCGGAGTCATAGGACCTTACTTTTCCGAAAATGAAACTGGAGCAACAGTTACGGCGAATGGACTACGCTATCGAGAGATAATTAATGATTTTTTATGGCCGGTATTCGATGGTATTAATCTGGACAACGTTTATTTTTAACAAGACGGCGCTACGTGCCACACAAGCAACGAAACCATTGATCTTTTATCAAAATAACACCTCTTATTGCAAAACCCTTTATAACTATATGCACAATTCAGTCTAACCTTCAGTCTAAAGTTCAATGACATTCCTTGCATTGGCTTGTCTGTCAGTAAAGCTGCTCTGGACTGTATCACTGGGCATACGGAATGGTATCATAATATATGGTTGTTGTGGATAACCAGAGTAACCTAAAATTATTATTTAGTTATAATGTTAATTTTAAAGAAGCCACGTATTAGTTCCCCCACTTTTAAAATCTGCTTGAAGGAACTATTCTACTGCGCTATGCTTCCATATAAAAGCGTCGTGGTTAACTCTAGGATTTCTCGCGTCTATTGGGTTGGGGAATAAGTTCATATCGCTTTTATATTTTCTTTTATTTGAAAACGATTTGTTTGCTGTTTGACAGAGAGTAAGTATTCATTCGATATAACCCTTTCTGCTCTACAAAACGGTGCAGGTGCCTCTAAGATGACTACGAAGTTCATTAGCTTGCTTAAACGAGGGGTGCCTTTTATATTTCGGGATTTGACAACCCTGGTGTTGCAATCTGGCAACTAACAGCTGTATCGCAAAGTTTGACATTTTTTGGCTTTTACGTACTCAGAACGTTTTGAAATACCAGCGCTATTTGTGTTGTTTACAGTAACTTAAAAGATTCATCTCGGTCCAAAAATGGAATTAAATCGTGAACATTTTCGTGCGATTATTTTTTACAACTTTCGACGTGGATTAACTCAGCAACATTGCATGGATGAACTTAATTCATTTTTTGGCGATGAAGCTCCATCAAGGACCAGTGTTTATCGATGGTATGGTGAATTCAATCGTGGTCGTAGCTCAATCCAAGACGAATTTCGTGAAGGTCGTCCAAAATCAGATGTTGTTCCGAAAACCATTGATGCTGTGCACGAACTGATATTGCAAGATCGTCATGTGACCTATCGTGAGATTGAGACAATGTTAGGCATTAGTGGGACCAGCATACATTCAATATTGCATAAACCTTTGACTGTCAAAAAAATTTTGTTCGCGTTGGATCCCACACAATTTGTCAATCGCTCAAATAAAGGCTCGTGTCGATTGGGCGAAGGAAATGCTCAAAAAATACTATCGCGGGGCTTCGAAACACGTCTATGACATAGTGACAGGTGATGAATCATGGATTCATGCGTATGAGCCCGAAAGTAAACAGCCGTCGACTGTATAGGTGTTTCAAGATGAGCCAAATCCAACAAAAGTTGTTCGCGCACGAAGTACTTCCAAGCAAATGGTCGCCTGTTTTTTCGGAAAAACTGGACATGTCGCAACCGTACCACTAGAACAATGCAGAACAGTAAATTCTGAGTGGTACACAACCATTTGTTTGCCAGTTGTCTTCCAAGAAATTAGAAAAACCAATCGCCAAAGACGGATCACTCTTCACCAGGACAATGCAAAAGTGTATCTTCATGGAGAATATTTTGAAAAACAATAAAGCGATTTTCGATGATTAAAATTTGTTTTTGTTCTCTAATCCCGACATATAAAAGGCACCCCTCGTATTGTAAATGTCTTTATTGTTATAACTCTCTTGCAGTACGATGAAAAAATATGGTAGTGGTTTGTTGTTGTTCCTTGTATTATATTAGTAATGTTAGGTATTGGGTTGGAGAATAAGTTCATAGCGTTTTTATATTTCTTTTTATTTTACAACGATTTGTGTCCTATTTGGCAAAGGGTAATTATTCATTCGGCCGCCGTACCCGAATGGGTTGGTGCGTGATTACCATTCGGAATTCACAGAGAGAATGTAGGTTCGAATTTCGGTGGAACCAAAATTAATAAAAAAAAAACAAAAAAAACATTTTTCTAATAGCGGTCATCCCTCGGCAGGCAATGGCAAACCTCCTCTTAAAAATATCTGCCGTTCGGAGTTGGCTTGAAACTGTAGGTCCCTCCATTTGTGGAACAACATCAAGACGCACACCACAAATAGGAGGAGGAGCTCGACCAAACACCCAAAAAGGGTGTACACGCCAATTATATATACGAGTATACCTGTTTATAATTATTCATTCGATATATGTAACTCTTTGTGCTCTAAAAAAATATTCTAATATTAGTATTTTTGAGTTATTTCATTTTTTATTAGTTGTGAGACTTAGAAATGGAATACCCAGGAAGAAAAATCAAAATTTTCGACATTTACTTTTCATTGCTTTTCATCAAGATCAAAAAGCTGCTGAAGCAGCCCGGGTCATTTGCAACGTGTATGGAGAAAATGTCATAGGCGAGTCTACAGCATGGAAATGGTTTGCAGAGATCAAAAAGGGCGTCGATGACACGTCCCGCAGCGGAAGGCCTTCTGAATTCGATGAAGAACGTTTCAGATCACTTTTGAAGGAGAACAGTCGCCAAACCAGTCGTGAATTGGCGGAAAAAATGGACTGCAATCACAAAACGATTCTCAGTCACTTTCATACAATGGGATTTACCGAAAACTTGGGAGCCTGGGTGCCTCACGAAAAAAACAAAGACAGTCGCCTTCAAATTGCTTCTCAGCATCTCGCCCGCCATCGAGCAACACGCGGTCATAAATAGTGCTTTTTGTAACGAATCGTCACGGGAGATGAGAAATGGGGCCTATACAAGTACATCAATATGAAGCAAACAAAGGAGTGGGTCGCTTTAGGATGTACGCCAAAGCCGAGAGTCAAGCCGCATCTTTATCCAAGGAAGATCATGATATGTGTTTGGTGGGCTGGGAAGGCATACTACACTGGAAAATACTCGCAAAGAATGTCACGGCCGACAAGGAGCTCTATGTATTGTACATGGCCCAACTACACCGCGCGCATGAGGCTATTCGACTAAAAATACCTGATTAACATGATCCAACCATACACCCTCACGACAACGCCAGACCCCATGTTGCACAAGTTGTCAAAGCCGAACTCCAAGAGCTCGAATGGGAGGTCCTTAAGCAACTGACCGATTACCATTTTTTCCGCTCCCTGTCAAACCATATGAAGAGCGTTACCTTCGATAACAAATAGGTACTTAAAAACTGGCTCAACCAGGCGATTTCTGGCGGAAAAGCATCAAATAATGGGCCGAGAGAAGGAAAGAGGTTGTAAACAGCAACGGTAAATACATAATTGATTGACTTTGATTGGAGATTGACTTATATAATTTTTTTTTTTTTTTTAATAAAAGCCTTCTGTAAAAACGCTACGAACTTATTTGCCAACCTTATATATTCATTGGAATGCGGTCATTTATCTATTTCTCTTGAAGGAACCCTTCAATAATTTTTTGGGTTTTAGTAGGAGCACTGGTAACGGGTAAGTAAGTAAAAAATAATATTTGGATAGGAATACTCCAACTCTTTGAAACGATCCAATAATGTCAAAAGGAAAAAATTGTCCCCTTGCTCTTCGAAAAACCAAAATCGAGTTGCAAAAGGCCGGATTATCCTACAGTGATATTTCAACACAATATCGATATCATCGGCCTTACCAACCGCGCTGTTAGTTCTACCTTCTCCAAACTGGATAAAGAGGCAAAGCGAATGGGTCTGGTGGTGAACGAGGACAAAACGAAGTACCTCCTGTCTTCAAACAAACAGTCGGCGCACTCGCGTATCGGCACCCACGTCACTGTAGACAGTTATAATTTCGAGGTTGTAAAAGACTTCGTCTATTTAGGAACCAGCATTAACACCGATAACAATGTCAGCCTTGAAATCCAACGTAGAATCTCTCTGGCCAACAAGTGCTACTTTGGGCTAAGTAGGCAACTGAGCAGTAAAGTCCTCTCTCGACGAACAAAACTAACACTCTACAAGACTCTCATCATGCCCGTCCTAACGTATGGCGCAGAAGCTTGGATGACAACATCCGACGAGGCGACGCTTGGATTGTTCGAGAGAAACATTCTGAGTAAGATTTTTGGACCTTTGCACGTTGGCAAAGGCGAATATCGCAGACGATGGAACGATGAGCTGTATGAGCTTTACGACGACATAGACATAGTGCAGCGAATAAAGATCCAGCGGCTACGTTGGCTGGGTCATGGCGTCCGAATGGATACAAACGCTCCGGCTTTGAAAGTATTCGATGCGGTACCAGCTGGTGGTAGCAGAGGAAGGTTTTAAAATTAATAAAAAAGATGTTTAAAGTATTTATTAATCAGTAATATATTTTCCTTCATTAATTACAATGTCTTCCCAACATTAAGGCAAATTTTTAATTCCCTGCTCAAAAAATTGTTTGTCCTTGGAGACAAAATACGCTTCGATATCCCTTTTTATAGCTTCTTTTGAGGAGTAGTTCTTGTTACTCATATGGAATTGAAGTCCACGGGAAAAGGTGATAATCACAAGGTGCAATATCCGGAGAGTATGGTGGATGCGGCATTAGTTCCCATCCGAGCTCGTTCAGCATGCCTAATGTTTGCCTTGCGGTATGAAGTCTTGCGTTGTCGTGCTGAAATAAAAATTTGCGTCTATTCACTAAAGACGGTCGATTTTTGTGAAGTGCCTCATTCAGGTTTGATAGCTGATGGGAATAATAATCAGCAGGTATCGTCTGGTGTGGTTCCAGAAGTTCATAATAAACAATACCGGCCATATCCCACCAAATAGATAGGAGAATCTTCTTGGGGTGAAGGCCATCTCTAGGGGCCGGTTCTGGTGTTTCATCTTTATCTAACCATTTAATCTTTATCTAACCATACAGGATTATTGTAAAGGACCCATTTTTCATCACCAGTAACGATACGGTTCAAAAAACTTTCATTTTCAAGCCGTTGCAGCAGCTGAGAACACACATTCACTCTCTGCTGAAGGTTGGCGACGGAAAGTCTATGCGGAACGCATTTTCCCAGCTTTGAAACTTTTCCCAAGTGAACCAGGTGCCTGTTAACTGTTCCATGCGATGAATTTAACCTCTGAGCTATCATATCGACTGTTAAATTTGGTTCAGCTTCCACGAGTTCGAGCAAGGCGTCGGAGTTAAAGACTTCAGGACGACCTGCGCGCGGGGCATCCTCCACGTCGCAGTTACCACTTCGGAATTTTGAAAACCACTTTTGCGCAGTTCTTACACTCACGGTATCCTCTCCGTGAACAGTGTTAATTTCTGCAGCAGCAGTTGTTGCATTTTTACCACTTTAATAAAAAAAATACAAAATATGCCTCTTATACACGTTCGAAGATTCCATTTTATTTTTTAGCAACACGTGCTTCTATCCGCGATTAAGATCACTTGTTGTAAATCACTAATAATCTTAAGTTTTTACTTACTACAGAAGCCTTTTTTGTGCAAACTTTGCATGGCTGACAGCTACTCGTCTATATGCTCCCCTCCTCAGTTGGTTGTATCGTTTGATTGTGTTGTTGCTAAATCGGTAATCAAATTAGTATCTTCCAACTCACAAACAAACAACTTCAACTCTAACTCTAAGAAAACAACTCAGCCTTTAATAAGATGGTGCAAGAAATTGCTGCCCTTAGACCAAAGCATGTGCGTGTATTGAATTTAATTAATTAACTCTCCACATGAAGAAGTAATTAAGTAACAGTTGAGGCATCAGACGTCTACTGGCGGGAGCAACAGGTGGCCACATACCGTGTGGACCAATCCGTATGTGTCTTAAGGCCTGAGCAAGTCACAAACAGGCTAATTATGAATAATTACATTTCTAATAAATGAATAATTTATTGAGGAACGCAAATATTAGTTCAAAAGCTTACCATAATTGTGGAAAAATAAGAGCGAGGAATATAAAGACAGAAATATAAAGTTAAAATCGTGGCAAATCTTATTAGAAAAATATAAAGATGTAGACAAAAACGCTAATATAGAAAGTGGAAAAAAAAAATAACATACATAACTATCATTTTTTCCGCTTTCGATGTTCGCTCAGCAACGAACAGCAACACGTGTGTGCCAAATGAGTTTCAACCGATTGTTTGGATTTGTTTTCGGTTTGTGGTCTGCATTATGTTATGAATCTGGTCATTATGCCTTCATGGAATGCGAAAAAAACTGCATGGAGGTTGGTGTTATTTATTCGTGAAAAGAAGGGGCGATAGGAAAATATCTGTTCACATATTCTTTATTAGCGTTTTTGTCTACTTCTATATATTTTTCTAATAAAATATCTGTATTTATATTCATCGCTCTTATTTTTCCACAATTATCGAATGGCTATTGGACAAATCAATAAATCTTCAATAAATTGTTTATTTATTTGTTAAAAATATAATTTATGATGAATTTGTTACAAATAGAATTATGAACATGTTCACACTCCAAAATTTTAAATGAAATGAGAAAAATCGTCAAATTCGTTACACAAACACGCAACCGGTTACAAAACCCGAAGGGAAAATCGTCAACTTCGCCACACACACGCAACCGTCAGTTGGCGCCTATTGTGGTAGCGTTACTTTGCTCTCAGCGAATTTGACAATAAGTGACTTCATACACAGAACATTGATGAATAGAGAAGTCTCACGAGCTACGAATAGTGTGAATTGTCAAAAATGAAGTGAAACCGCGAACACTATTTCACCTCGCTTAACTCGACAGCGGGGAAGTTCTTAACAGAGCTGATTACAGTGAATTATGTACAAGTACATTGGCTCTTCTCAGTTTTTGGTTTCTGTATGAAATCAAATTGTCAAATGCCGACGGCATTTTGCAAGGCATTTGCTTGTGCATTTTTATGTTCCCTTGATAAACGAAAATTTATTCAATTTATATTTTCAAACAAATACAACCAAATAAAGATTTAAAATCCAACATTTAAAATCAAAGTAACTTTAATGCGCACATTTTGTTGTGTGCGTTTTAGTAAATTGGATGAAAATTTTTACTAATTTTTCGAGACGAAATTAATTTTAGACAAGAATTCCAAGAGCATATTGGTATATTGATAAATATATATGTATATCAATATATGTTTATATACATATATTTTGTTAGTTATATTTGTGCAAAAGTTCAATTGCATCTTCAATTCTTATAGTGTTACAAATGTTTGTATGTGCACACGCACTGCAGCAACAATGACCTATCTCACGACTCATTGCCTTATCATATTATATTTATGTACATTTGAATATGCATTTTTGTTCCTTTGCCAAACGAAATTTTTTTAAATTTACATATGTATATTACAGGGAATAATTCATATATGTATGCATTTTATAGAGAGTACAAAACTTTGAAATTTAAAATAAATAAAATAAAACTTGAAAGAAACGTATTTGCATACATATATGGGACAACTAAGTTCTATTGCATCTTTAATAAATATAGTGTTGCACGCATATGTATGCACTGAAGCAACATGACCTACCTCACGAGCATCGCCTCATCATATTTCATGCAATAATGAGGGTGTAAATATTCGAATGATCGAATTCCTGCAAATGCTAAAACAACTTCTTCTGCATATGAATCGACGTATGTGCATGTGCGTATATGCACACTTGATGCCCTAACTAAATATATATGTACGTTCAATTGATCAAATCAAAAAATTCTGTATACAAAACGCTTCATTACCAGGCACACAGGAAGATGGCATATGCAAATATAAATATGTGAATTGAATTCAAGCAAATCAATGCTTATTAATATACACATATGCATGTACATACAACCACACACACAGGGCACTCACTTTATTCCTCAAAATGCGTATGTCATTCAAAGCTAAAATTCTATGCCTAGCGACTACAAGAACAAAATGCAGTCTTAGGCGCAGGCGTAGCGGCCATCATTCTAGTTGACATAGCGCTGAACAGTCGCGGCGGCGCCGAACAGTTTCAACTATTGTACTGTGCAACAAAAACTCATCATCAAAAAATGCATTGATAAATTCGAGCTCATAGTTCTAACAGCAAGTACTTTCATTCATAAAACGAGCCGCCCATATGCCAATTTTTTCGACAATTCGAAAATAGTCAATAATGGAATATTTCCCGTAGAATTATTTGCCAATATTTGATAAATCTTGAATTTTTGTCAAGTCGAGTGCCCGCGGCTTCGTACATATGTATGCATCAATATATGTACGTAAATATGTGTATATGTACAATGCTGTGCCTATGAATGTGCGCTGCGCCTTTGAATGCGCACTGGATCTCTTGAGAAGCTTTACCGTTTTATTTTGCGTACCGTTACATATGCGCAAATGTATATAAATTCACAAATTTACATTTGCATATGCCATCTTCCTATGCGCCTGGTAATGAAGCGTTTTCTATAGATTATTTTGATTCAGTTGAAGGGATTCAACAAAGTTTTACAGACACCAGACGGACAGTCATAACATATGTATATAATTTTGGATGATTAGGAAAAATTCAAATATATACACATGGTAGAAAAAGTCTGCGTTCACCCACTGTTATAAAGTATTAAAATAATTTAACGTGTTTATCTTAGAACTCTCAGTTATTTCTTTTCACTTATTTCAAAGAAAATTATTCATAGAGGCTATGAACAAAATTTTTTGGAGTTTGAGCTGCGTCGTGTTCAGATAACGGGATTGTAGTACAGTTACTTAAATAGGCTAAGCAGAAAAAGTGTGCGTTCATTTCGAATAGTGACGATTATTTGCATGGCAATTACGTTAAATTAAATTTTAAATCATTCATGTAGTTGACGCGGTTAAGAACAAATCTAAAGAGGGAAAAATTGATATTAGAAATACATTTTTTGTTACTATGGACCAAAGGCGAAAAGAAATAGATATTGGTGAAAGGAAAATCATTGTAAGCTTGTGGCAAAATAGTATGAGCTATCGGGAAATCGCGAAAATTGCTGGGAGGCAATACTCCTCGGTCCAAAGAGTGATAAACAACTTCAAGCAAACGAATTGTTTGGAGTCTAAGCCTCGTTCTGGGCGTCCAAAAAAACTGACGGAAAGAGAAGAACGCAACATAACTATTCTTGTGAATTCTAATCCACGACTAACAGCAAGCCGAATTTCAAAAGACATAGAAGTAAAATACCAAAAGAAAGTACATCCAGATACAGTAAGAAAAATTCGAAAAAGAATCGGATTTCACGGCAGAGTGGCCCGAAAAAACCCTTCATATCGCGAGTAAATCGACTTAAGCGGATGGCTTTCGCCAAGGAATACGTAAACAAGCCACCTGAGTTTTGGAATAGTGTGATTTTTTCAGATGAGGGCAAGTTTTGCATTTTCGGGATAAAAAGTCGTAAAATTATTTGGAGGAAAAACGGAACGGCACTTGGAAAGCAAAATCTGGTACCTACGGTAAAGCATGGGGGAGGAGGTGCCATGATATGGGGGTGTATGGCTAGTTCGGGCGTTGGAAATATGCAGTTTTTTGAGTCGATAATGAACAGACATGATTATCTCGATATTTTAAAAAAGAATTTGTGAGAAAGTGCAATCAAACTGGGACTCGGTGAAAGATTTGTTTTCCAACAGGACAACGACCCGAAACACACAGCAGAGATTGTTAGGTTGTGGTTGCTGTATAATGTTCCAAAACAACTTCGCACACCCCCACAATCACCTGACCTTAACCCCATTGAGCACTTATGGGACGTTCTAGAAAAAAAAAATACGAGAGCGTACAATAACTAGCAAGGAAATGCTTAAGAACGCGCTTAAAGAGGAATGGGTACCCATAAGTCCAGAAATAACAGCCAACCTAGTTGGATCAATGAAAAGACGCCTCCTAGAAGTCATAAAAAGCCGGGGATATCCAACTAGCTATTAATTTTAAAACATTTCTATGATCTTAAGCCTTTTATTTTATTATTATTGAAGTGAACGCAAACGTTTTCTGTTTAGTTTGAATGGCCTTTTTAATTTTATGTGATCTCATTTTAAATTTGATTTTGTTATTGGTAGCGAAATATGTGTGATAGTTACGTTTAAGTGAACTTAATAAAACTCATTAAAAAAAATTTCTGAAATATTTATTGTTTTGAACTTTTTCTAATGCAAAGAATATTTGCATAGGTGAACGCAGACTTTTTCTACTATGTGTAGGTCATATTAAAAAGCTACCTAACATTCTTTGCTTCTAATCACCAACAAATTCTTATCGACTGCTGCTAAATTTACATAATTCCGCCCCTCACTGTTAATTTTTGTTGAAAAATGTGTCTATGGTGAAGTTGTCTTCGCGAGACGAGTACCCCTCGAAATTCCATACGTTTCTGTCATTGAGACTTCTCTATACATTAACGTTCTCTGCTTCATATTAGCACAATTGCTGACCCGTATGGCCAGATTACCATTTTCGTAACTTGATTTAGCATTTTGTTTTTTTGTTATTTAGTCTCGGATTTTAATTCTAATTAAAATGTAATGTTTATAATTTTGTAAAATATACAATTTTTTTTAAAGTAGTTCAATAATTTACTCAGTTTTATTTAGCTTTACTTTTTTTCAGCATCTGGTTATTGTTGATGTTCTTCTTCTTCCAGCAATGTTGCCTATCTTTGGATATAAAAACGCACTAAAATGGCCATTTAAAGAAAATTAAATTTCAAATTTGTATTGAATTACTTAAAAAACTTTGTATGCGTGACAAATTGTCTCTGCTTTTTTTAAATAAATGTGTTATGGTTACGTACATTTCATTTATGAGTATTTTATTAAAAGAACGACTTTTTTGCTATATTTGAGGTTATGTAACAATATAAGATACTCTTTTTGTAAAAATGTCGTTATAGTTTCTTCAGTATTGTGAAAATGTCATTTCAGTTTCTTCAGTATTTTCTGGTATTTTTTTGCTTATTTTTACTATGAATACATATATGTCCCACCAAGGATTGTGGACCAGAAGAAACGAGAACATCTTTAGGGTTTTAATTAGCACTCAGTAAATTCGAACTTAAAAGGAGCAAAAACTTAAATCTGCATTTCAAAATACCAAATTTTATAAGAATCAAAAAAATTTCATTAGCACTAAAATCTTCTCAGAGTGATCTTTTTTAACCTTGTTTTGTTTAATAACACAGTGCTTTGTTTACTTACTGTTTCGGTAGCTTTAAACTAAAAAAAAAACACCAAACTTAAATTTTTTCGGTATTTGGGTATAAAAAGCGCTAAATTCATTGCGAAGAGCAAATGGTTGGCAACACTTTACAACTCAGTTAATGTGACATCACGCATCCTCTGATGGGCGCAATATTGTTTCTATCATTCTTGGTAGCGACTAATGGTGCTCAAACTCACCAATGTAAACGTACGCCCGTATCAGCTGACACGATGAAACAAATGAGAGCCCCATGTAAATGAATTCCCACCACCATTCCGTTCCGTAGTATCGTAGATCGTTGACGTGGGATTTTGCATTGTTTCCGTATCAGCTGATTGCTCTCTCACCACACTGTGTTGCTCGGGTACTTTTTCCCCCGGGCCCGGAGTTTTCAGAGGGGCCCGGACTCGAGGGTAATTCCAAGAAATTTCCTGCTTGAAAAAATATAGTAAATAATACTTCTACCACAGTTCCGTCACAGACTTTTTTTGGTGTCACCATATCGAATGTTATGATCCCGATTACGAAGAATAAATATAGTATGGTGATACAAAAGTGTATATTATTGAGCTCTTATTAAAATGGAACATTTTATGCTACTGATTTATAAGGTAATTAATAGTTATAGTGATGATTAGATAAAATTTAGATAGTTGTATTTTAAATGAAGACCAATTTTGAAACGTAGTTATTCTTTAAAGCAATTTGTCCTTACGTTGATAAAGAATTAAATTAAAGAATTAAAGATCTGCTGAAGAGTTTTCTAAAATTCATTTTAATCAATATTTCATAATTAATTCTATCAAAAATTTTATCAATGAGTTTTTCACTGTATAAATGTTATATCACTATAACATAATGCGCATTTTGATAAATAAAAAAAATACCAGTCTAACGGTTAGACGCGATACAAGTGAAACCTTCCGTAAAACAAACTGAGAGAGAATAAGACGAAAGCAGCATTAGGAGCGGGATAATTATAGGTTCATTATAATATTGCTATAAAGTTCATATTTTATTTTCTTCATTTTATTATTATACATCCTCAATGTTTTCAATTTCAACAAATGATACGAGTGGCTTATGATAGATAAAATATGATACAAATGCTTTGGTTTCGATGTTGTCAAAAAAAATACCAAAACGGACCGAAGAAACAGACTTACAAATTTCTTCCACTTTCGTCTACTTGTATTCATATAAAAACTTATGTCTCTTCCCACCAAAGCTAAATGTATTAGTATATTTCTTCTTGTATTTATTCAATAATTTGGGCCGAAATCCCGGCCGTACTGCAATACCGGGCCAACCCGTGGCAGAGGTGGAGCAAGCCCCTAAAACACTCCGCCCATTTCCAAAAATCAGTTTAACATTTGTTGTCCTCCGATGGAGGATCTATCAGATAAAGTGGGCTTCAAGACCGTTTTCCCCGGGGGGACATTTCCCCCCCGGGGTGATACATAAAAAATTCCCGCACTCTTTTCGAGAGTGACGGTTTGCTAGATATATTAAAATCAGCTTAACATTTGTTGTCCTCCGATGGAGGATCTATCTATGTATGGTAACCATGTAACTATGTATGTAACGATAACCATACACAACCCAAGAATGATAGAAACAAGATTGCGCCCATCAGAGCGTACGTGACGTCACGTTTGCTGAGTTGTGCAGTATTGCCAACCATTTGCTCTTCGCAATAAATTTAGTGCTTTTTTATACCGAAAATGCGACAATTTTTAAGTTTGGTGTTTGTTTCTTTTTGTTTTTAATTTAAGGCTAGCGAAACTTTAGGTTAAAAAAAAACTGTATTATTATACAAAAGAAGTTTAAAAAAGGCCACTCTGAGAAGATTTTAGTGCTAATGAAAATTTTTTTACTCCTATAAAATTTGATAATTTGAAAGTGCAAATTTAATTTTTGGCTCCATTTAAGGCTATGCGAAAATATTAAATGCCCCGCTCTCAACTCTTCTTAAGATTGAAAACCTTTTTACACATTTTAAAAAGCCTTTGAATTTATTGAATGCGAATTAAAATCATAGAGGTGTAATCGTTTCTTCCGGTCATCAATCCTTAGTGAGACATAGAGCATCAAGAGGTGTATTCATAGTAAAAATAAGCAACAAAATACCAGAAAATACTAAAGAAACCATACTGACATTTTTACAAAAAGAGTACCTTATCTAGTAAATATAGCAAAAAAGTCGTTCCCTTAAAAAAAGAGTCTCGCTTAACAAAAAAAACTCATAAATTAAATTGTACATAAGCATAACACATTTATTTAAAAAAAACGTACATTCTACAGACAATTTGCCACACATACAAAGTTCTTTAAGTAACACAATAAAAATTTCGTGTTTTATTTTCTTTAAATGGGCATTTAGTGCGTTTTTATATCCAAAGCTAGGCAACTCTGCAGTAGCGAGAGAGAGATTTGACTGCCGAAAGCAGAAGAACACCAACAACACCGGCAATCGCGGGCAATGCCACCAGATGTTAAAAAAAAGTAAAGCTAGATAAAACTGAGTGAATTATTTAAATAATTATTAAAAAATGTATATTTTACAAAATTATAAACATTACTTTTAATTAGAATAGGCTAGAAAAATGTCATGTGGAATGAACTAAAACTCCGAGACAAAAAATAATAAAAATAACAAAAAAAAAATGCTAAATCAAGTTACGAAAATGGTAATCTGGCCATACTGGAGCTAAAATCACGTAACTAGTTGTCAAATTCGCTGAGCGCAATTTAACGGGACCACGATGGGCGCCATCTCATTATTCTTTGCATCATGTACACAACCAACAAACTACCTTGTCAATACATTTTCTAATAAACCTTTTGAGAATTACACGCTCACAAAAATTAATGTACGAAATATTTATACCGATTCACTTAAACTGACTTTCAGTATCTAAACCAAAAATAGAAAAGCCAACAAGCAACGGCGAGCTGTTTGATTTCATGTTCGTGCCTGTGTATGTGCATTTGTGCGTTCATATCGCCACAGTGCATGACTACCAGCCTCGGCTGAGCACAGTAAGAAAATGTATTCGAGCGTATATATGTATGCATGATGGAAAGAATAATGAGATGGCGCCTATCGTGGTCCCGTTACTCTGCGCTCAGCGAATTTGACAACTAGTTACGTAATTTTAGCTCCAGTATGGCCAGATTACCATTTTCGTAACTTGATTTAGCATTTTTTTTGTTATTTTTATTATTTTTTGTCTCGGAGTTTTAGTTCTTTCTTCATGACATTTTTCTAGCTGTTCTAATTAAAATGTCATGTTTATAATTTTGTAAAATATACATTTTTTAATAGTTATTTAAATAATTCACTCAGTTTTATTTAGCTTTACTTTTTTTTAACATCTGGTGGCATTGCCCGCGATTGCAGGTGTTGTTGGTGTTCTTCTGCTTTCGGCAGTCAAATCTCTCTCTCGCTACTGCAGTGTTGCCTAGCTTTGGATATAAAAACGCACTAAAATGCCCATTCAAAGAAAATAACCCAACAAATTTTTATTGAATCACTTAAAGAACTTTGTATGCCTGACAAATTGTCTTTAAAATGTACGTTTTTTTAAATAAATGTGTTATGCTTATGTACAATTTAATTTATGAGGTTTTTTTGCTAAGCGAGACTCTTTTGTTAAGGGAACGACTTTTTTGCTATATTTGAAGTTATGTAACAAGATAAGGTACTATTTTTGTAAAAATGTCAGTATGGTTTCTTTAGTATTTTCTTGTTTATTTTTACAATGAATATAACTCTTAATGTCCTATGTCTCACTAAGGATTGATGACCGGAAGAAACGATTACACCTCTATGGTTTTAATTCGCATTCAATAAATTCAAAGGCTTTTTAAAATGTGTAAAAAGGTTTTCAATCTTAAGAAGAGTTGAGAGAGGGGCATTTAATATTTTTGCATAACTTTAAATGGAGCCAAAAATTAAATTTGCACTTTCAAATTATCAAATTTTATAAGAGTAAAAAAAATTTCATTAGCACTAAAATCTTCTCAGAGTGACCTTTTTTAACCTTTTTTTTGTTCAATAATATAGTTTGTTTTTTATCTTAAAGTTTCGGTAGCTTTAAATTAAAAAAAAGGAACAAACAGGGTATAAAAAAGCACTAAATTTATTGCGAAGAGCAAATAGTTGGCAATACTGCACAACTCAGCAAACGTGACGTCACGTACGATCTGATGGGCGCAATCTTCTTTCTATCATTCTTGATATGTATGTACATATGTACGTTAGTGTGTTTGTACGATTGTGCTCTGCGCTCAGCTTTGTGTCGATTTTACTGTGCGCTGCGCAGGTTGGGGTATTCTTGCAGAATGTAAAGATGATTCACACACTGTCGACCGACTGGGTACAGTTGTCACAAGTGACGATATGTATAATTTTTATATGAAAAATCAAGGCGAATCTATTGAAGGTGGTAGCAATAACACAGCTGATTTGTTATTTTTTTCTTCCGCCGTGTACATTTGGATGTCAACACAAAATTGAATTACGAAACGTTTTACTTAGCTTAGTGTATGAATTCACCTTGGAAAAAATTCAATTTTCTTCTATAATAAATTTTAATAAAAAAAAAAAAAACTGTTTTCAATAAATAATCAGAAATGTCCTACAATGCAAATTTCAAAAAAAAAAAAATTCCATTTTCGTCTACTTGTATTCATATAAAAATTTATGTCTCTTCCCACCAAAGCTAAATGTATTAGTATATTTCTTCTTGTATTTATTCAATAATTTGGGCCGAAATCCCAGCCGTACTGCAATACCGGGCCAACCCGTGGCAGAGGTGGAGCAAGCCCCTAAAACACTCCGTCCATTTCCAAAAATTAGTTTAACATTTGTTGTCCTCCGATGGAGGATCTATCAGATGTTAAGCTGATAAGAACAGATAAAGTGGGATTCAAGACCGTTTTCCCCGGGGGGACATTTCCCCCCCGGGGTGATACATAAAAAATTCCCGCACTCTTTTCGAGAGTGACGGTTCGCTAGATATATTAAAATCAGCTTAACATTTGTTGTCCTCCGATGGAGGATCTATCTATGTTAAGCTGACTACACTTTGATCTTAGCCATAAGGCCGAGAAGCGATAACCAACACAACCAACAAACTACTTAGTCAATACATTTCCTAATAAACCTTTTGAGAATTACACGCTCACAAAAATTAATGTACGAAATATTTATACCGATTCACTTAAACTGACTTTCAGTATCTAAACCAAAAATAGAAAAGCCAAACAACTGTTTTCAATAAATAATCAGAAATGTCCTACAATGCAAATTTCAAAAAAAAATTTTTTTTCTTGTGATTCGAACCAAGAATTTTGGATCGGAAGCTCACATTGCTAGCCGCTCGGCTATCGCGCCATACTGTCGTCGCTGGCCTAAAAGTTATTTAGTTCGTCGCTACGTTTATATGTAATATTCGTAGCCAAGATGGTCGCTTTTTTCGTTTCACTTTTTCTCAAATCACTCCCAACGATTCTAAAGAAGTTTTCACTTCAAAAAAATTTCAAGGGGCCCGCATCTCAAGTTTCCCCCGGGGCCCGAATACTCTCTCCACGGCCCTGCCTACAATAGTTCTGCTTTCTTTTCTAGACAGAGCTAGTACGAATCGGACGTATATATCTGCACTCTGTGTACACATGATTTTCGCGGTTTTGCAAGTGGCTAGATTATTCCACCTCCTATCTATGCATATTTTCATGTCCGCAGCGATGCCTTTATATACCGTATTTAAAGGTTTCAGTATGTCGTTATCTTGTACGAATTGTCTGTAAACAGAGCTTTTGGAAATCTCATCTACAATTTCGTTTCCTGCAATGCCCTTATGTCCGGGTACCCAATAGATATGCAACCGTCTGTCTGCGGCTAATCTCTATATGGCTTCCCTGTTTCTTAGAACATTTTTAGATGAAATTTCATATGAATTTATTGCTTTTATCGCAGCTTGGCTGTCAACGTATAGATTTATTTTGGAGTTGCTTGATGTCTTTGCGAATGCTATTTCCGCAGCTTTACCTACAGCAAAGACTTCTGCTTGAAAGATACTGCAGTGGTCAGGACGCTTAAATGGCTTTCTGATGCCTAGCTCTGCGCAATAGATTCCTATCCCTACTCCGTCTAACATTTTCGAGCCATCAGTAAATATATTAAGAGTATTTGGGTTAGGTTTCATTCCTTTTTTCCATCACCCTTTTATTGTTGTTCGGAATTTCTGTGTGTGTAAAAGTGTGTATTCAAAAATATCATTGTGTCAGTACAACCAAACACAAATACACAAAACGGTGTATTGTGTAAATATGTAACTAAAAGAACGCAGTTGTTTTCTATGGGATAAGTTTTGCTCAATTTTATGTATCCTACGGGCAACGGAAAGGGACTACGATACGTTGGTTAGTGTGAACACCATAACTTCCTACGTTTGCTTGTGTTGTTACTGATTCACCAATTTTATCGTCTATTTCAAATGCTCAGAATGATTTGCTTGTTAGGCGAGCACAATTTAGCCATAGTAGCACTTTTGGTTTTTGGTGCAAACAATAATATATGAATTAAGCTTGCAAGCATACAAGCATACTGGTATGCTTCATGGTAATATAATAGACAGTAATTTTGAATACCTTAAAGAACAACAGCGCCAATTTCGTCTATAAGGACTGTTGGATTAATAGTTCAATCTAGAAAATATCACTTCATCGAAAGATTTCGATTCCCTAATTATTAATAAATTGTATATCATTGAGAATCTGCAAATTTCATGTGCGTCCACAATTGCTGTGCCTTATATGCCAAATAATTAATTTTTTTTTCTTTCAAATTACTATACTTCATCGTTTTCTCCTGGTTACCAAGTTGATTCAAGCTATAAATAGTGATATTTCAAAAGCTTTTGCTTGCGGAGTTAAATAAAAAATTTAATACTTTTCTAAGAATTACTAGCATTTTGAAGGTTCAGACCCTTCTATCTAAACTTAACGGGTTCCTTGATTCGTGTAGGAAAAATAAGTTAACATTGAATACAAATTGAATACACCTCTATCTCACATTCATAAATTTCGCGATCTTTGTACAATTTTTAACTCAGCTCTTACGTTTGGTGCCCATATCAATTATGTACATATGACCTAGAGCTTTCGCATCTTTAGCATTTGTCAAGAGAAATAGATCCGAGTTCAGATACCCGTGCACGAAAAAATTAAGTATAACTCTTTTTATAAATCTATATTAGAATATGAATATGAAATCCATTTCATGCTCTCCATAATATGGCGGCCGCCGTAGCCGAATGGTTGGTGCGTGACCACCATTCGGAATTCAGAGAGAACGTAGGTTCGAATCTCGGCGAAACACTAAAATGAAGAAAACGTTTTTTCTAATAGTGGTCGCCCCTCGGCAGGCAATGGCAGACCTCCGAGTGTATTTCTGCCATGAAAAAGCTCGTCATAAAAAATATCTGCCGTTCGGAGTCAGCTTGAAACAGTAGGTCCCTCCGTTTGTATAACAGCAATAAGACGTACACCACAAAGGGGAGGAGGAGCTTGGCCAAACACCCAAAAAGGGTGTACGCGTCAATTGCATATACATATATATAATAAGAAAATTTTGAAGGTAATTCTACCTTATTTTCCATGACGTAAACTTATAAATTTGAGTACTCTTCAAAGTAGACTGTAGAGGAAAGTACAGATTGTCATTGGTGGAATTGATAAAACTTTATGTACCTGCAAAAAATTTTCGCCGCTATTACAAATTTTCTGTTGATATTTGTAAATCCAAATATGCCTTGAAGGAACCTATCCCTTTATGGCCTTTAATTGGGTTTAATGCGTTCGAATGGAATGATTCTTCTTTAAGCCGCTGCTGTTTTAAAAACATATAACAGGTGGCGCTAAAGTAATCCTCCTATCAGAAAATGCTATAAATTTTGCGATTGGCCCCTATTGTCAGTTCTGTTTTGACATTTGTGTAGTAAACACATGCGAAATACACGTTAATAAACAATTTTACGCTACACTGCTCCAGAACGCGGAATATTGCTAACTATTTATTTGACCAATAATCGGTCGGTGACTTTGGCACAACGTGAATTTCGTCGCAGATCTCCTCGCCGTCCAACGCCTACTGGTGAAACACTGCGACGTTTAGCCGCTCGCCTCGAAGAGACTGGCACAACACGAGCTGCTGCCAGGTGTGGCAGACCCCGGAGTAGCCGTTCTGTAGAGAATATTGCTGCTGTAGCCGAGGATGTCATGGAAGCGCCGTCGACATCGACCAGACGACGTGCCACGCAAATGGGTATCAGTCGACGGCCTTTACAGCGAATTTTGGTACAAGATTCGCAGATGTTTCCGTACAAAGTCCAGACGGTGCATCAGCTGTTAGCTGCTGACCGCCAATCGCGTCTAACATACGCTCAAGCCATCCTTAATCACCACCAAGAGGAAGATGATTTTTCATCAAAAATAATCATGAGTGGTGAGGCCCATTTCCATCTTAGCGGGTACGTAAATAAGCAAAATTTACGCTTCTGGGGCACTGAAAATCCGCGTGCAACCCACGAAGAGCCATTACACCCGCTCAAAGTCACTGTATGGTGTGCTGTTTTCGTTGGAGGAGTCATCGGACCTTTTTTCTTTGAAGACGTCGCGGGCCAAACGGTTACTGTGAATGGTGAGCGCTACAGAGCAATGATCAACGAGTTCTTTTTGCCGCAACTTGATGAATTGGGATTGGAAAACATGTGGTTACAACATGACGGTGCAACGGCACACACTGCACGTGCCACAAACGATATGCTGAAGGATGCATTTCCCGGGCGCCTAATCTCCCGTTTTGGCGATTTGCATTGGCCAACAAGATCGCCTGATTTGACCGCTCCAGACTTCTATTTGTGGGGCTTTTTGAAGTCGCGGGTTTATGTCAACAAGCCTCAGCTCTTAAAGACAATATCCGTCATGAATGTGAGGACCTATCGCCGGAAGTTTTGGCCAAAGTGATGGAAAATGCCATAAAAATGGCAATCAACTATGGCGGCGGCCATTTACATGACATCATATTCTCGACTTGATGTAATAAAAAAAATTAAAAGACCAAATAAAAATAATCCACAAGAAGAAATAAGCAAAAGAATCAAAGTTTTTCATTTTTTTTTAAATTACAGCCAAAAAACATCGCAAGGTTACTTTTGCGCCACCTTGTAGTACTTTTTATTTTAAGTATTAATTAATTTTACTCATTACTCGCTGCCTTTTTAAACGAACCCTACCAAATGGAGCTGCCGGTGAAGAAGTTCATCAAAAGTGAAATAGTTAGCACTATTAAAAGGCTAAAATAACTCAAGGCACCAGGGTATGATGGCTTCATGGCCGAAATTCTGAAAAGCTTTACTCATTACTAGTTTGTTCAGAGCTTGCTGAGAACAAATTTGCGTGTATGAGACTTGTAGAATTTACGCATGTGTTAAGACTATACAAAGTGAGAATGCAATTACCCTGAAAACGTTTTAGCCTTCTATTCGTACTGCAGTGCCGCGTACCCGAGTAAGTTCGAATTCGAAAGAGTAAGTCGTAGACTCCCGAAATCAGTAAGGCTAACTCGGAGAGTGCAGGCATGCGCAGACCGCGCGTTAGCTCTGTCTTTCTCACTCTTCTACAAAAGATCTAAAAGAGAAAATATTAATCCTGGCAATCCTAATAAGAATAATGGAAAACTTTTATGAAATTATTGCATTGTCATCGGTCCGTGAAAGGTGTGCAGAATTCCAAGTCGATCAGATTTTTAGAAGCCAGTGAAAATTAAGCTCAAAGATTCCGTTACATTCATTCATACATACATACATACATACATACATACATACAACCCGAGCTAATAAAAGCGTGTTAAAAATAAACCAAATCTAAACAGTGAGTCGCGTAAAAGTTAGGCTAAAGTTTTATGAAAAAACCCCAAGCTCCTACCTTCAGACGCTATGCCACATGTATGTACCTTCATTTGCGGACACGTTAAGGGTTAACATAGCAGAAGAAAATATATTGAAACACATATAGGGTTTTTCAGTAAGAGCGCTTCAACTTTTGAACTTTTTTGGATAAAACACAAACGGTTTGACTTTTTTAACTAATTTTTTTTTTATTATCGAGTCTGATGGATGAAATTCGATTTCTTTTGCGTGACCACCGCGTTCACGTTTTACGAAGTCCAATCGTTGAACCCAATTTTCGACCACTCTTTTGCATAAATCGGCCGAAATTCCAGCGATTTCGCGTTCAATAATGGCTCTGAGCTCACAAATCGTCGCCGGCTTGTTACTGTAGACCAATGACTTCACATAACCCCAAAACGGGACGGCTTGTTAAATGGAACGTAAAATGGTCGTAATGCTCTTAAAGTAGCAGCAACAGAACGATTATTTTCATAAAAAATTTGCACGATTTGCAATCGTTGCTCAAGTGTGTAGCGTTCCATGATGAAATGTATACTAATGAAGTTTACAAATGACAAGCGAAAAATAAAAAAATATTGCGTTGTTCGCCCTTCCTATCAGAAAAAAGTTGAAGCGCACCTATTGAACAACCCTGTATTAGAAAAACTAACAAAAAAACAAGAATTCAATTTGGTAATTGAAAAAAGACTGCAAAATGTCGAAAAGTGGCTCTATAAAAACTAAAAATGACTAATTTCTTAAAGTAATGCTATGGAATGCAAATAGGCTGTTAAAAAAACATTTTGTAACCAAATACTTACAAGAACTAAAAATCAGCAAAACACAATTACTTCTTATGGAAATACACCAAAAAACTAAAACAACCATCAGTGCAAGAGCACCAACCAAGACACCGAATAATAAGTGGGCAAAGACTAATAATAAAAAAGCAGAGGACACCTTTATTCCATATGGCTTGCTAACTTCAGCGAGGAACTAGTTTACAATCATAATTACCGTAAATGAAATCCCTCCTTAACTACGAACGATATAATAAATGAAATCAAAAGATTAAAGCCAAACAAATCGCCAGGTTATGACCAAATAACTGCAAAAATTTTAAAGCAGCAGCCAAAGAAAACTCTTGAGGATTCAACGTGTAAAATTAACCCTACATTAACGATGAATTACTTTTCAATTTACTGGAAAATTTGCAGAAGTCATAATGTTCCAGAAACCAGGATACGAAGTAGCGTCCTACCGACATATCTCACTACTTTCCACTTTAACAAAAATTTTAGAAAAATTATTAATCAAACGAATTAATACAATAATTGAAAAAGAAAATATTGTTCCTGGGCACTAGTTTGGATTCCTAACTAAACATTCGATTATTGATCAAGTCCTTAGGATTGTTCGAGTAATCGAGAATGAGTTTGAAGAGAACAAAATATACTTTGCTGTATTCCTCAACGTGTCAAAGGCGAGTGATAAAAGGCCTCTTCAATTCACCACTTCCCCGGTCGTTATCTTTATGCTCGATTAACTTAAAGAAAATTGTGCATGCGAAAGCAACAACAAACGCATCGAGTAAGATTTGCCGCTAGCGGGTATGTTATAACTCATTAAGCTACGGCGACACGCTTATGCATTTCTTATATGTGTGCGTGTCAGGTACATGAGGCTTTGAAAAAAAAAAACTGATTTGTATAAGTGAGGCATTTTTATTTGGTTTGGTTATTTACAATTTATTAAAACTATTTTTTTAATACGCTATCAATCAAATGACCACCTTTATTAGCAATCACAAATTGCGATCTTTTTTCTGCGTTTGTCATCACCTTGTCAAGCATTTCGGGTTTTATAGCGTCGATTTCGGTTGTTTCGGTGTAAAGTTATTAATGGTTGAAATTGTACTGAATTGATGTATCGAAAACATGTATCATACATTTGTTGAAGTCGATTGGTTGGTAAATGACAAAGTTATTCAGCGTTTACATACTGACGTAAAAGATGAAGCGCCCTGTATTATAAAGGGTGGTTAAGTTTGAAGGGCCGGTGTTGATATTACGATAATAATGGCACACCTGGTTCAAATTTTCGATGACTCTGAGGCATAATTGAGGTTCTATGCCATTAATGTGCCTTTAGCTCTTGAATTGTTGCCGGCTTATCGACGTACACCTTTTCTTTCAAATAACCCCAAATTAAGAAGTCCAACGGTGTCAAATCACATAATCTTGGCGGCCAATTGACATCGCCACGACGTGAGATTATTCGGCCATCAAATTTTTCGCGCAAAAGAGTCATTGTTTCGTTAGCTGTGTGACAAATGGCACCGTCCTGTTGAAACCACATATCGTCCACATCCATATCTTCCAATTCGAGCCATTAAAAGTTCGTTATTATCCCACGATAGCGAACACTATTCACAGTAACTGCCTGACCGGCCTCATTTTAGAAAAAATACGGCCCAATGATGCCGTCGGCCCATAAACCGCACCCAACAGTCACTCTTTGTGGGTGCATTGGTTTTTCGGCAATCACTCTTGGATTATCATTCGCCCAAATGCGATAATTCTGCTTATTGACGAATGCACTGAGGTGAAAATGTGCCTCATCACTGAAGATGATTTTCTTCCAAAATTGGTCATTCATTGTTGCCATTTCCTGCCACCATTCTGACCATTGACGACGCTTGAAATTGTCAAGAGGCTTTAGTTCTTGAATCAATTGCGAACAGCAGGAATATTTTCTGCAGTACGAGCTGTACGAGCATGCACGGGTTTTTTCACATCTCCTACAGACCCGATTTGCTCAAACTTTTGCACAATTTTTCCAATTGTACGCACATTTGGACGATTAAATTGACTCCTTCTGGGGGCTGGCGAAGTTTCGAGATACAGAAGTTGAAAAGCAAGGGTGAAAGGGCACCTACCTGCAGAACTCCTTGCTTTATCTTCCTCTGTTTAGAGATTTGGTCTCGAAAAGTCAATAACGAATGTCGACCACTCAAATTGTTCGCTGACTGTAAAATGTCATCTAGTGGCGTGGCATGGCTGACAGTGGCGAAAGCCTTCTTCAAGTCCAACGCTACTACGATAGTCCTCTGGCAGCGGCGGTTTTGGTTGAGCCCGCAGTTGATATGGGTGTTTATGGCGATGAGTGCTGTGGTGGTACTGTGCACTCGTCGGAAGCCAAGCTGGTATGTGGCTGGGATCAGGTGTTTCGGGTAGAGTGGGAGTAGAAGGGCCGATAAGAATCCCCTTGATTGGCGAGTTTCCCAGGCTTTAGTAGCGGGACCACTCGCCCTGCTTTTCACTTGTCAGATGTGATGAGAGTGGCCAAGGACAGACTTTGTGAGAAATCCTACTCCCAATGGTCCCAGGTGCTTCAGCATCAGTGTGTTCAGTCCGCCAGAGCCAATGGCTTAATATTGTATTATATGATTTTCATTTGGGGATGGCCCGCTGAACCTCATCATTGGAGAAAGTAAGTGGCGCACTGTCGTTCCTCAGCTTGTGCAGCCGTTTGGTGGCACGACGCTTTGTTCTGTCGGCCGGAGGATGCAGTGTGAAAAGTCGGCTAAAATAGCTCGCGCATGTCTTCGGGTCCAACGAAGTGCAACCGTTAAAGGTGATGGCCACCATGTCGTTGTGCTTCGTCGGGTTCGACAGGGACCTCCAAATTGAGATCGTTTATGAGAGGTCGTTTATGGACGATCACGGGAACCAATCGTTTGCTATAATGGTACGTATGTCCGGAATCCTTCCAACAAGTATAAAGCGAGCCGCAGCAGCTGTGAGCACCTTGCGGAATGCGTGTTCGCTTACGCGCAGACCGGTGGGGATGGGGAGAACTGCGAAGGTATCTTCGGTGAATAACGCGAAGCCGGCCCAATTAGCTTTGTTGAAGCATGCACAACCGGTGAAGTATGTATGGCCGGTGGTCCGCGCAAATCAAGTGGGAAGCAGATCGAGATGATCGCCATAGATCGCCATGTTATGCTATTTATCAGACCAGCGCTAGCAATTGTTATGTCAGGCGAGCAGCTGTAATTGCCCACTACCCTTGGGGGGATTATGGTTTACAATGCTGAATGTCGAATCGTTTATCTGCTCTGCCAAATGATGCTCTCTACGACCATTTGGTAGGCTTGAGAGCCAAAGATCGTGATGCGCATCAAATCCACCTATTACCAATCGGTTCTTACCTCTGATGAGCACACCAATTTCAGGGTGATATCGTTTCGGGCAGCAAATGGCAGGTAGTATATATGTTAAATATTTCGAGCTCAGCATCGCCTGACCGGACAGCTATACCTTGACATTCATCGATAAGACGATGCTGAAGGGTGTGGTGGACTATAAACGCTAGGCCTCCACCCGTGTCTCGCTCGTGATTCTTTCTGTGCACATTATAGCTATCCCTGGTAATCAGGGCGGATCGAGAATGCAGTGTTGTCTCTTGGACCGCAGCTAGTTTGTCCGCGCACTGGGATTAGAGCAGGAGGGTTATGGGTCAGAGAGGAAGTTGTGTTGAACCGGTGGGTTCCTAACCGTTGCGGTTTGGTTACTGGCGGCAGTTTGAAGTGCCGGCAGATTCGACGAAAAACCCACTGAGGCAAGGGCTGTCTGATGCCGGGAGCAAAACGTGCTCACATACCGTGTGGACCACTCCCTATGTGTCTTAAGGCCTGAGCAGGTCTTAAGGTGGCTCCACCCGTTGCACTTATTGCACCTAACCGAGGTGGAGTTCGGGTGGAGCCGTTGGTGGCATATGCAGCAGTAGAATACCTCTGGTCCAGAGTTGGGCTCAATACCAGCCCTAAAGAGAAGTATTTGGAGCACACTTGCTGCGTAGGATTGCTTCTGTTACGATTAATTGGAGGTGATGTACGGTGCACTAGGCAGGGCTAGTTTACTGGGTCGGAGAGAACCCGAGTGATTCCGGTATCGTAGAACCGTCTGCCATGGGAATGTAAATTTAGTACTATGTTTTAGTTAGAACCAGCTTTGACAAAAATCTATTAATTTTTATGTCGTCTCACATACATATGTATTTTATATACAATATATCATGTTTTGATATACGTATACATCTGTGTTCACAATAATAACATATCATATTTATTTATTTATCTATTTTTAATTTTTTTTTATAAAAATGTAGTTAATACCACAACAAAAACATAAAGTTTCAAACTTTGTATAAAATTTTAAAGAACTAAATGAACATTCAATATTTCAAATATTTAGGTTGTCTTAAAAATCTTTGATCATTTATTACATCAAAATGCCTTTCAATATCTTGAAAATTAATATATTTATAATTGCACAGACATTCGTAAATTTCATTTGATATTAATTTGTTTGAAACCAATTTTTTTCAACAGCAATAGTTTCGTTGAACCCTGCTTTAAACAACCATTTGCCGTACGGAGTCAGGTTGAAACTGTACGTTCCTCCATTTGTGGAACAATATCAAGACGCACACCACAAAAAGGAGGAAGAGCCGAACATCAAACAGAAATGGACGCGCCATTTAAAGGGTTTTCCAATAAGAGGTGTTATTCCCATAAAAGATAAATGGTTTCGTTGCTTGTGTGGCACGTAGCGCCGTCTTGCTGAATGTATGTATATGTCCAGATCAATACTCGTACCATCCAATTCCGGCCATAAAAATAGTTAATCATATCTCGATAGCGCAATCCATTCTCCGTAACTGTTGCTCCAGTTTCATTTTCGAAAAAGTAAGGTCCAATGACTCCGACGAACCATAAACCGCACCAAACAGTCACACGTTGAGGATGGAGAGGCTTTTCAACAATAACTCTTGGATTGTATGAGCCCCAGACAATTTTGCTTGTTGACGAAGCCACCGAGGTGGTAATGGGCCTCATCACTCAAGATGATTTTCCCATGGACTTCCGGATAATTTTCATGTATTTCAACGAGCCAATCAGCAAAGACACGACGTTGTTTATGATCGGCCGGCTTGAGTTCTTGTGTTAACTGGACTTTATAAGCCTTAAGACCCAAATCTTTATGCAAAATACAGTGTAATGACGTTTTTGGAATGCCTAATTCCAAAGAACGACGAGGAATGGACAAACCTGTGTTTTCTTCAACACTTTCGGCTACAACAACAATATTTTCGGCTGTTCTTGAGCGACGTGCACGGGATTTAATCTTCACATCACAAATTTGTATTGCTGTCCTACAAAGTGCTTCACGATGACCCAAAAATGTTCGAGTTTTACGAACCGTCTCTGCGAAATTTTAACAATTTTTATAATGAATTTTAATAATTTCAATGCTTTGTTTAAGCGTGTATCGTTCCATTTTTATTAATGGCATGGTTTCTATTTACTTGTCAAATACCAAAACAAGACAGCTTCAGAAGTGGCATCTACCGAAATAGCGGGCTATTCAAAATAACACCTGTTATTGGAAAGCCCTTTATTTATTTATTCTTAGCCATGACCTAGCAGAAGCTCACATGTCAAAACACGTGCTATGCAACTGGAGTCGAATATTTATTAACTCAATAGGAGTTTGTCGGTGAAAACAAATTCTCCTTGTCTTGAAAAAATATTATATCCAATTATCCGTATAACCGACTGTCGTGGGGCATTAATGCTACTTAAACTCCATACAAAATATTCAATTATGTATTTTATCTTCAAGCATTGAGTAGGTAATAATATACATATAGTCACAATCTCGAACAAAAATTATTTCGTATGTGGGGTGCCTGTACTAACAGATACATGTTGTTTGACTATTTTTTGTAAAGATGAGAATAATTTTATGAACACGACTCATTCTACAGGCCACTTAGTTTCTTCCCTAGGTCAAGAACGCATGAAGTTAAAAACCCCCTTTGCATCCGCCGAGGAACTTAATAAAAACGTTAAAGGAAAATACTAAGTGGTGTGTGATGAAACAGTTCAAAATGTGTAGAAAAACGTAACTTCCACGGACAAATTGCACGAGCGCTTTAAATTTCCCACTTAATATAAGTAATAATTAACGACCTAAGGCACACCACCATGCTTGCTAAGATGTGGCGCATCTACAACTGAACTAAACTACTGCAAGCACCCACTCACTTGCCTAATCTCAATATAATAGAGAATGTTTGGAACGATATGTTCAGAAAACAAAATGATAAAGCTTTTCGGAAGACAAACAAACTGAGAAAAGCTCTGCAAACTGAATAGAACACTATTTCACCACACGTATGTAAAAAGGCTGCCGTAGCCGAATGAGTTGGTGCGTGACTACCATTCGGAATTCACAGAGAGAACTTAGTTTCGAATCTCGGTGAAACACCAACATTAAGAAAAAGTTTTTTCTAATAGCGGTCGCTCCTCGGCACGCAATGGCAATCCTCCGAGTGTATTTCTGCGATGAAAGAGCTCCTCATAAACGTATCTGCCGTTCAAAGTCGGCTTGAAATTGTAGGTCCCGCCATTTGTGGAAACAACATCAAGACGCACGCCGCAAATAGGAGGTGGAGCTCGGCTAAACACCCAAAAAGGGTGTACGCGCCAATTATATATACTGTGAGCGTCAAAATAAAGTGTAAAAAGCATTTTGTTATAATAATTTAGACCGCCAAATCCGGAAAAGGAAAATCACCAATATGGATATGCTGAGACTCGTTATAAAGAAAGAGTGGGATAAAATTTCATCTGACGTGACAAAACAACTAGTTGAGTCGATGCCCCGAAGACTGCCTTCCGTTATCAAAGCTAAAGGGAAATCAACAAAATACTAAATCGATATCAGTTTTGTAAAATATATCTCTGTATACTTAATTTTGACGCGTAAAATATGCACTAAATTTGGTTTGTTTTATAACTTTTTTTGTTTTAATTAATTTTTGTGTTTTTCTAGTATAGGGTTTTTCAGTAAGAGCGCTTCAACTTTTGAACTTTTTTGAATAAAACACAAACGGTTTGACTTTTTTAACTAATTTTTTTTTATTATCGAGTTTGAATATATACATTTAAGTATGAAATTCGATTTCGTTTGCATGACCACCGCGTGCACATTTTACGAAGTCCAATCGTTGAACCCAATTTTCGACCACTCTTTTGCATAAATCGGCCGAAATTCCAGCAATTTCGCGTTCAATATTGGCTCTGAGCTCACAAATCGTCGCTGGCTTGTTACTGTAGACCAATGACTTCACATAACCCCAAAACGGGACGGCTTGTTAAATGGACCGTAAAATGGTCGTAATGCTCTTAAAGTAGCAGCAACAGAACGTTTATTTTCATAAAAAATTTGCACGATTTGCAATCGGTGCTCAAGTGTGTAGCGTTCCATGATGAAATGTATACTAATGAAGTTTACAAATGTCAAGCGAAAAATAAAAAATATTGCGTCGTTCGCCCTCCCTATCGGAAAAAAGTTGAAGCGCACCTATTGAATAACCCATTATTAAGTAGAGAATCAAATACTAATTTAAAAAACATGAAATTAAAATATATTGTTTTGTTATAAAAGACTGAAATAAAATCCATATGATAACAAAATGCTTTGTACACTTTATTTTGACGCTCACAGTTCCATAACAAAGTGCAAGCCACTGAATACTGATCAGACAGTTTTGTACAATCATTCAAGGACATACATATGTAGGTATATACAATTATGTACGATGATTCGTTTGAACATGCATTCTAAAGTTTTGTTTATTTTTATTTCACAATATAAAAATATTTAATATAAAGTTATAATTTTGCTTAGCACTCCCGGACATTTTTCCCGTGGGGTACGATTTAACCGAGAGGTTATAAGCCGGTAAGCCCTATGCCATGGACTTGGGTCTGCCTCGTTCAGTAGCTGCTTTAAAGACTTTTAATTGATTCTGCGGATTTCAGCCTTTAAACGGCGCCTTAACATTAAAAATTCTATTCTGCCACTTTCGTTGATAACGCCTTCTAACATGAAGATATTTAGTCGCGTATTGTATCTCTTCACCAATAGGCTTCCTGGTGTTTGGAGACTCCCCCTCTTTTAGGCATTGCTGCGTCGCAGAATTTAGTCAGACTATTGTTTTATAGTGCCATCTCTAAGATCCATTATGTGTGTTTACGTCCTAGGATATATTCGGTAACCGAGCTACTAAGGAAAGTGATGTCAATAAACCTGTGTTTATTTCGAAACGAACTTTTATTATACAGCCTGGCTCAAAGTAAATGTGTAGAAAACAAAAGCACTATACCTTAATGACACTACATTGGAGCGCAGCAGTTTGAAAGCGATAACTGCATATGTCACTGCAGGCAGTGGTTCTGAAGTGGGTGTTGAATGCAAAATTAGCAAAACAAAGTGGACCTTCGGCAACCCCTCTCGAGTATGGCAAAACTGCAACATCGGTCTTCGCACAAAGCTGCGCATATTCAACTCCAGTGTTAAGTCAGTGCTTCTGTATGGCTGCATAATCTAGAAAGTAACTTCAACGATCACGAAGCTAATAAACACGAATGCAGATTTGTTCACGAAAGCCTTACAGGTGAATGTTCCAACCTTGCGTGGGAATACTTCTCAGCAAGTCGGTCGAGGAATTGTCAGACCGCGTACCACCTGGCAACGCTCTACTGATACAGAAAAGAAATCTCTTGGCCCACCTTGGAACGAATTGAGATCGCTAACACATAACGGTGTTCGCTGACGAAGAGGAGTAGTTGACACCCTATGTTCCAAAGAGGAGTTTAAGGAATCTATATACTTAGTGTTGCCACAAATTCTGTGACAAATTTAACAATGCATATGGCGAGAACGAATTCGCAGAAAAAAGTTCCGTTATATTTGTTTTTGTTCGTATGCATTGTCTACTCATAAATTTTACTCAGTTTCGTGGCAAATTTCGCTTGTTAACAACGGACTAGGGAGCTATGGAAAGTCGTATTGCAGTGACTGCATTACTTAAGTGTTGTAAACGTGCAGTGGCATTAATGGATTGCTGAAAAAACTTAATATTTCAAGAATGTTTGTTTACCGCACGATTAATCGTTTTTCTCAAACGTCTGAAGTGACAAACAGAAAAAGGAGTGGTCGAAAGATGATCTCCACATGAAAGCCTTCCGTTGCTCAACTGCTTATCTTTTGACAACACGCTTGAACAAATTAGACTCGACTGATTCAAGCAGTTTCTTCGGTGAAGCGGAAACGACGGCCATGAAAATATTCTTTTCATAGATGGGAAAATTTTCACTGTTTGAAAAAGTTTTTAACATGCAAAACGACAAAATGTATGCTGAAACTTCTAAAGACGAAAAAAATGTTGTTCCAAGGGTTCAGCGTGGCCTCCATCCAGCATCCGCAATGGTTTTGTGGGGAGGATCTTATAAAAGCGTTGCATCTCTTTCTTTCTGCGAAGAAGGAGTTAAGAACGTGGCAAAAGTGTACAGGGAGGATGTCTTAGAAAGTGTAGTGAAGCAGTTGAGTAGTCTCTGTCTTGAATTGAGAGCGTTGGATCTTCCAGCAAGATTCACCTTCAGCCCATAAGGCACAAACCCCACACATCAGTGGCTAAAAAACAATATTCCTGGGCTCATAGCCACAGAAGATTGGCTGTCTGGAAGTCTAGATATCGATCCATTGCGCTACAGTTTATGGTCAGAATTGGAGAACAAAACCTGTCGGAGACCTCACAGAAATTTGGTCAAACAATCTTTGGTTCGACCAGCAACGTCAATATTCATGGAAACCGTGCGTGCTGCAATAGCTGCATGGCCTAGTCGTTTGAGGGCTATTGAAAAGAATATGGTGACCATTTCGAATGAAAATTAAAAATTTCTTTTTTTAATACTTACATGATTAAATAAAACTAGCTTCATTAAAAAAATATTATAATATAATTTTATATCTATAACGCACTTTACTTGTAATAGAACTTTTGCCAGGACTAAGTAGAAAATGTATGTACATATATGTTTTTCCTGCATTCATAACAACTCATGATAACAATAATACAACGATGTCTATTAGGGGAAAAACCTCTAGTAATGATGCACCCCTTGAGTTTTTTTTTTTACTGTGTCATTAACATTAACAACGGTTAACATTAACCGTTCTAACAATCTAAGCAATCTGGTCTTTTTCACATAACTCCGCTGTGTGGCCTTAACATCACGTCTTCTGCAGACCGTGGAGCGCTCGCAGGTTTTGAAATTTTTTGTGTAGTATCGGAACATTTCTAACACAGTTTTGTTTTGAAAACTTGGCATACTATTCAGCCGATTTTTATTTTATCTCAATCCAACAATTTGTTTGCCATACTTACTGGAAGACTGATAGTAGCTGTCTGCGTAGTTCTATATTCCATTTTGTGAATTTTGATTGCGAACGGTTAATTGAATAAATGATTTGATCTTTTAAGGCTTGAACAATGTCTTCTTTTGTCGCAATTTCATCTAGGTCTTTGCATTCAATTGATATTTCGTGTGAAATAGCTCTGACTTCCGCCTTATGACCTTACCTTAGATATCTAGTGTTCTTTCAGCCCCTTTGATCGCTAGTTCCAACAATATCCTGCCTTTTACAGTTTTCCGAGCGCGAGTGACTTTTTCAGCCTTTGACAAGAATTCAAATACTTCGGATGCGGTTGGAGTTTTATACAATATATATATATCGACGTCTCACAGTACAACATTTGCAGCCACATAAAAATATCGCGGTTTGAATATACACGGCACTTTACATCGAATCTGTTCTTCGTTTAAAACGCTGCAGAGGAAAGTTTATCAGAAAGCAGTACCGCATAGATAATATTCCAGAATAAAATCAGATTTCCCTTCCTTAGTACCTTAACCTTGGCGTTGGTGGATAGACTTGCGTAAATCTAAGAAGGCCTGGAATATACCATCGGTTATCTGATGCTAAAGAATAAGGTGTTAGTCTAATATGGGTACATGGATGTTAGCCTAATATGGGTTACTCGTCTCCAACGGATTTGTTTGCAATTGGTGGTAACAGACTGTATTTTAGTGTTGCACCCCACTGATATCTGTAAATCTCCGTGAATAACTGCCGACCTAGAGAGCTAATGGAGGCTATGGCACAGCGGGCCTTCTTTACACTCTCATGGGGCTCAATTATGGACTTAAAAAATATGGAAAAATATTAAAGCAGGCGGCCGTAAAGTGACAGACTCACTGATGGAAAGTGCAAGGCATCTGGGCTCTAAAGGTACTTAAACATCTAAAGGGGCTATTCCATAACCAAGAATGAGTACTAGGCAGGGTTCTGTGCGAACTCCTGAGGACTTGACTTAACGTCAAAAGATGTGAGGCGGTGCTGAGCCGCGCCAATTGTACTCCATAGGCAAGGGAAAGTGACGCAGCTCAACTTCATGCAACTCTGCCAACACAGCAAGACACAAACTGAATCTTCGGACATAAGTTCGAAGGGATACACTTTCAGTCAGTCGCCGTAGCCCAATAGGTTGGAGCATGACTACCATTCGGAAGTGCACATGTTCGAATCTCCGGGAATGAAACACCAAACTGATAGAAAAGATTACGGTCGCCCCTCGGAAATGGCAAATCTCTTACTGTATGTCTGTTGTGGAAAAAGCTCCTCATAAAAAACATCTGCCGATCGTAGTCGGCGTAAAATTGTAGGTCCCTCCCTCCATTTGAACAACAACAAGGCGCACACCACAAATAGGAGGAGGAACTTGGCCAAACATCCAATAAAGGATGTAAGTGCCAGTTATACTTGTATATATATGGCATATATATATATATATATATATATATATATATATGTACATATTTTCTGCCAATCGTAATAGTAAGAAAATTGATACCTCCAAAACCGTCCGACTGGGAATGTCTACGGTAAGGCGACGGAGACATTATATTGGGCATGCATCGAATGACTATGTACCTACCACGAGCAGCTGATGTTGAAACGAAGAAGCTTCTGGGCCTCATCATCATCCAGAACAGGAGTCTATGCACGCAGCTGTGGAGAGTATTCAGAAGCACCGAACTGAGAACTGGGAAATTTATAACAATATGCATCGACGAATGATCAGTAAAACCAATTAGGAAGAGCAACTTAAGGATATTCTACAGATTCGGCACAATTCCCGTCCATTTACACAAAGGATGCGGTAATAGAGAAGATGTGCCTGAAGCGAAATCGGGGGTAATAACACCCGCAGAAGTGGCGGAAGGCTCAGCTAAAGAAGCCGGCAACACTGGGATCAAAATATCAAATGATATCAAAGATAGCTGAAGAAATGGCTAAAAGCGAAGTGACTGTAGACGTCTCCTGCTACCTAGGAAAACTGAGGGAATCGGCGTCGTTGAAAGCGAGCTTGAAGCGTTGAGGCAGCTTGACATATGAGACTCGGACAGAGTATAACTGCCAGACAACGATGTGGTCATGGCAAAAGATGAAAGTGAAGCGGTGCAGAAGGAGTAAAAACCATGACCAGCACTTTATCGTCCAAATATATCTTCACCCCGCCAAAACCGCCTCGGCGGTAACCGCAAAGGCAATAATCAGGTCTAATCTGAGTATAGCGCTTTCCAAGAACTCTCGGCCTTCAACGGCCCGATTAGAAATTTGGCTGCAATAAACACGCAAGTAATATGGGACATAAGATGTTATAGTCCCAGAGTCTGCGTGGTATTGACTAACAATATGAATTGTCAATGTCTTTCGGGGTTTCTATGCAGAGCACCGATTGGAATTAGAGGATGTCAATGAAACGTTTTGATGGGTAATTAACGACGAGCTGATTAACGACGCCAATGCATATCAATGCACTTATGCCAATAGCATTACAAATTTTTAATATGGTAACACATATACATTTTTAACTAGCGTACAAGAAAAGGTCCTATATAACCATAGGGAATAGTCGGAGTAGGTAGTAAGGAATTAGGTGATATCCCAATAACCATCGATGTCGGATCATGGTATATTAAGAATTGATATTGCAGGCTCACCAAAGGAGCAAAGAATCCTTTAGAACTCAAGAAACACAGATCGGGATTAATTCTTACGGAATATAAAAGTTAATCTATGCCAGCTAGATTATGACCACGATACTTTTGGAGACCATTGACGAAAGTGTTAAGGTCATTATTAAGTATTAATGTCATTATTGACTATTAGACTACTTCTTGAGACAGACTTTCCAACCTCTTCTCCTACGGTAGAGACAGGAACAAAACGTACTGAAATCCTAGGAAGGGTTAACAGAAATGAAGAGGTAATTACCTATGAAATATGTACGATAACAAGATTGAATTGGGTAATAAACAGTGTCGAGCCACTAAAAATCACTTGGTCTTGATGACATTCTCCCGGAATTACTCCAAAAAGCCATAGACCTTCTAGAACCACTTACTAGGATTTCTAGAACAAATATCATACTTGGGTACTTACCAAAGATATGGAGGAGGGCAAAAGCGTTATTTATACCGAAGGAAGTAAAGAATCCTTCAGGTATTTTTATCTTACTTCATTTACTAGAGGAAAACTGCTTTGAAGTCATTAATAGGGTTCTAGTTAGGAGAGATATTAATAATAATCTCGTTCACTGAACGCACAATATGCTAAGTAAGAGAAAGGTAGAGGTACCAGCCAACTCGGGTAGTATAACCGCAATTACATTAAAGGGTATCATCAGGACCACTATTGTGGATCATAGTAGTATGTTAGATGACCTCATGATGGAATTAGGCAGAAACGGTTTATCATATCATATCGTTTTTCTTAAATTTTGCCAACCAGGGGACTCCCAGAACATCATTTGTTTGCATTTTGTCCGTATAAACACTTTAATAAATTTTGTAGCTGAGTTTTCGTTGCCGACATATCTTTTTCAGCTTAAAAAAAACTAAAGTCCGACTCCTTTAATTCCTTTGCAGAATTTTACGACTGCCACATACAATGTCATCTTTTGTATAACTAAAAAAAAGTTTAGCTGTCTGCCGTAACAATAACTTTCCCATTAAGATGGCTTATTTTGAATTTATTACTATTTTTTTTATGTCGTACAGTGGTTGTCATGTGATAATATTAAGTTTTACCAATGGGCGCGTATAAATTTGTAAGAATTCAATACCGAAATAGTGAGAATTTTGTGGAGACGATTCAAAAACGTTGTGGATTTTTTTGGCAACACAGCCGTCTTCTTGCTGCACAGCGGACTAATTAATCGAGAAATTTTAATTGATTATACCAGTTCAAATCCAGAAAATACATATCCGTGTCCGTGCAGATCAATATAGTGAAGCCATTGTAACAGTTGGTGAGAGTGCTGATCAGGATACTTTCATCTGGATTCTGCATCCTTCACATCCTGCCTTAACAGGGACAGAGACCGAAACCAGAGGTCTAATAACAGAATTAATAAACCACGGACGGAGTATATACTAAGATGCGGTAGGAAGTCCCTGTAACTATTTTTTATTAACAAATAAAATCACGCACTGTGAAGGTATTTCTATGACAGTAGAGGCTTTGGGTTGAGGACGATGAGACGCCTACGCCAAATTTGTATGAATGTTCAGACAATCTATGTCCAGAGATTAAAATATTTTACAGTCGAACCCCCTAAGCATTTGAAATTCACCTTGAAAGGGCCTGTTAGCATTCAATAGGGAATGTATAAGTGTTAAAAATTGCCTGTCGGAAATTAAGCAACACTGAAAATCAACATGAAAAAGGTTTCATGAACTTAATAAAATTTCAAATTAACCCTTTGAATTTAAATAGATTATATATTTTCTGGTGCTTACTTTTGTATTTTATGTGAATGGAGAATGGTAATTTGGTAAATGTAATTTTTTTTAGGATGACTTAAATACTGTCAGACACAAATACATATGAGTGTTAAATGTGTGTAATTGTTATTTATAATTACAAGATTTAATTTGTTTTGTTACTGTTAAAATAAGTACTTTTAACTTGATTACCTTCAGGCTCTTTTGAAATGACAGTTGTGCTGCGATCAACAATTCCCTTTTTATCCTCTATAAAAAAGGAAAAATCAAAAAAGAATGGAAAAGAAAACAAATAGTCATAGTTGCTTCAATTTGAACTTAAAGCTGGTTAAAAGTTTTTAATTGATTGCTTTTATTTTCATTTCTTTTAAATTTGAATTCTTACCATTTTTATAAATCATAGTTTCATAATTTTTAAATTTCCAAATAATCATTATAACTAACTATTTGTTTTAAAACAAAACAAAAAAAGAAAAGTAATAAAATAAAATATTTTTAATTAAATAACTGTATACATAAATAGTGGTGATGACTGACAGTTTTTTCCGGATATTTTTACGCTGCACTTGTTAATATAATATTCGATTAAATATAAGATTTTTTCAATAGCACATCCGTCATACCTTTCCTATAATGAGTACTGCGTGGCTTTATTGTTTTGCAATTACAAGAGCAAAGATCTTTTTATAATTAAAACAACAGTTTAAAAACATTTACCAAAATATAAATCTCTCATATGTAGCAAAATTAAACAATTCAAAAGCAAAGTACTTAGTAGAGGATAATTTCAACAATTTCATAAGTCATTTTACCTCCTTTTCAAGAAAAGACAAAAGATTTTAAATTTAAGGATAAAAGTATTTCACGAAAATATTTTTTGGAAAAATTTCAGTGAGACTTACAGAACACACAAAACCAACAATATAATTAAAAACTTATTTGAAAAAAAAAAGTAGCAGCATATATAAACAGTCTTTAATTTGTACACTTTGCTAGTGTAAATATGAAATTGTACACAAAAGCCTGAAAGAATCTAATGATATCGCACCCTAAATACAAAAGGGTCACAACTTAAAATATACCTTCTGCTCAAATATGAACGAGACGTTATCAATAAAACGGTCCGCGGATGACATATGGTAAAAATAAATTTTTTGTTTTTTGGTAGGACTGTTATAAGCTTACATGGCAAATTTCAGCGTGATATGTCACATAGTTTGTTTTCTGTGCTACTGTAAACAAGTCAAGCTCGAGTGTGGAAAATTTTGAGTTGTGACCCTTTTGTATTTAGGGTGCGATATATATTTTATATTAAGGCAATAGAAAAAACCTTCCTCTTTCGGCTGTGATTTGAAAACATCAATTATACACATCAGTGGAAAGGGAAGACGGTGTATTTCAAATAAGTGCGTTACATTAAAAAGTATACAATATAAATACATGAAGTGCAATCAAATTTAATTTAATATTGTAAGCGATACTATAACCACTTTTTTTAATATATTTAAGGTGGATAAGAAAGAAATGCAAGGTCCACAGAAATATTTTAGAGCTACTTGGGTAATCTATATTTAATCTAATATTTTATATTTAATGTAACTAATGAACCATACTTAGATAATTAATTTTGAAATTATGCTGGTAGAAAAATTAATAATAACAATAATGCTACTAATAATAAAATAACTTTAACAATAACAATACTAAAATCCATCACCGTATAATCTCTTCTCTTAAACGAAACTATACCAAAGTTCAGACTAATCTATAACATTTTATAATCGTGCTAATCGATTATACAACCGCGCTAAGTATCAGAAGCTGTAGATGTGACAGCAATAGCTGCTCTACAAGAAATAAGGTAGAAATGACAGGGGGAAATAAAGAAACGAGAGTATAGCATCTACTACAGCGGCGCCGAAAGTCAAGGTTATAAAAGAGTTGTTTTTATGTTGATAAAAAAGCGCGGAAGAGTGTGATGGCTTTTGAGCCGGTGAATGAACGTATTCCATATTTGCGACTAAAATGGAAATTCCAAAACATAACAATTTTATCTGCTTACACCCCTACAGAAGAAAATGAAGATGACATAAGGGACGAATTTTACGACAAAATGTCACACATCTGCTCTAAAATAAGTAGATATGATATCAAAATACTCTGCGGTGACTTCAACGCGAAACAAACACACTTGGAAGTCCCCAGGCCACAATGGTGCTAATCAAATTGATCACATAGTAATAGATAAAAGGCAAAAGTCCTCGATAATCGACGTAAGATCTTATCGTGGTGCAAATTGTGACTTCTATATGGTTGTAGCTCGCGTGCGCCAAAGAATAATATCGCGAATCGTAAAAAATGAGTTTAAAAAGAAGCACTGGAACGTTGAGGAAGTCGTAGCAATGGAATCTACAAGACAAAATGTGGTGATATGAAAGAAATTTTAAGATCATAGAAGCAGATATAACATCAAAATGGCAAAGTCTTGAAGAACCCATTCTTAGCGCTGCAAATGAAACCATTGACCAAAAAGTTATTACCAACGAATGATATTACGCAGAATGTAGGGAGCTCAATAAAGCAAAGAATGAAGCAAGAAAAGCCTGCCTTGAAAACAGTACTCGAAGTAACCTACAAAAATATTAAGAAAAAAGAAAAGAATACAAAAAAATTATAAAAAAGATGAAAAAAGATTATATGAAAAGGGAACCGGAAATAATAGAGCAACATTTCCACAACAAAAAAACAAGATTTATGTACCGCAGGATAAAAAAACACACGAGCCAATTCCGAGATTGATGGCTTTCACGAACAAGAACACAATGGTGATTTAGTGAGTGATAGAAATGAAGTGCTAAATATCTGGAAAGAGCATTTTAATGAGCTCTTCGATAATAATGAAGATGTCACGTCTATTGGTACTGTATACCCAGTAGAAAAGAAGACCCCGATCTTAATGACACGAAAAGAGCAATAGAGAAGCTGAAAAATTACAAGTCCGATGGTGAAGACTGTATAAATGCAAAGCTCATAAAATATGGCAGAAAAGAGTTGATAAGACAGATACGTGAATTAATACTTCAAATTTGAAGAACAGAAAACATGCCTGAAGAATGGTATACAAGCCTAATAGTCCCAATTTATAAAAAAAGGGATAAATTAAATTGTGTAAATTATAGAGGGATAGCTCTTCTCAACGTGAGCTACAAAATTCTATCAAACATACTGGTGGGAGATTATCAATGCGATTTTGGAATCGGACGCTCGACAACAGATCAATGCTATATGATGTCGCAGATATTCGAAAAATGTTATGAGTTCAACATTAATCTACACTGACTTTTTGGAGACTTTAAGTAAGCGTTTGATAAACTCAACAGAAAACATATCGACCATCATCCAAAAGTACTGGGTATACCAGGCCCGAGCGCAGACCCTCAGATTTAGGGGGGGTTCCAACTTTTGTTGCAGTCTGATATAACTTTGCTTGTGTTTATAAATTTATGACACAGCACACGCTTAAGTCACAGTTTTGGATATGATGAATCATTTGGGTGTTTGGGTTTCAATCCTGCAAACCCTGCAACCCTAAAATAGTGAATGGCGAGCGCTATCGCACCATGATGAACGACATTTTGATGCTGGAAATTGAAGTCCGTGATTTCCACAACATTTAGTTCCAACAAGACAGCGCTACTTGTCATACAACCCATGAAACAATGGATTTACTTTGTCGTCATTTTTGAAAATAAAAAATAAAAAGAGTTTAACTCCTTTTTTGCAGTTGTTTCTACATGAAGTCGCTCGTGTAAGTAATTACGATCATATTGAACCCAGAACCATTAAAATCGGCTCGTTTTTGACTAAGTTATGAGCATTTAAACAAAAAATTTTCTTATATTGTATATTTAAAAAAAATCAATTTTGAGGCGAAAAACAAAATTACCGATAAATCTTGAAAAAAAAATTTTTTCGGGCGAACAAAAAAATACGTGTCTCGTTATTTTGATCAGAGAGCAACATATTTGAGTTACATCGCAATCGAAGAACATGTCCCGAATAGCCCGGTTGAATTGAAATGGAAAGCATCAGGGATTATCTTAAAAAAAATTCATGAATGGTTCGACAAAAAATTATAAATATTGCCCAATAAGTTTGAATCTTCGTGGTTTTATTTCAATTTAAAATCCCATACCTCTAAATGGAGCACCCTTTATTTTGAATAACAGTTAAAAAGGAAAGGATGTCGGCCCGATTGCGTGATTCGTCAACGTACATCATAATAAAACAGAATAACCAACATTTAAACTGTTGTCTTTTTTGAACGTGATTTGCACTGAATAAAAGCAGTCAATTGTGAAGGCTATATATAAAGTGCCCGACGTAAAAATTTGGATCGAGGGAAATAAATTTTACTCACATGACGCAGTTGTCATCGAGTTAGAAGCATTATTTAAAGACTTCGGGAACTCGAATTTTTTAAGAGATTTACGATCGATACGAGTAGTATTAAAAAGAACAAAAATTGAAAAATCGATATTGATGTCTCGGTTGGGAGAATGTTTCTCCCCGACATTTTGGAATGAGACGAATTAATGTGTGTCCTGTGCGGAGAGTGTTGGTGCTAAAGAAATAATTAAATTGGGCCAAAATATTATTGAAGCGATTCAACCATCATTTAAATATTGTTTTTCAGACGACTCAAAGCCAAAATAACCTCAATCAAGTCAATCCAAAATCAAGATTTTGTTTATTGTTTTTTTATTGACGTGATGTGATCACCCCAACTTCCATTTGAGAGGCCAAACAGTAAACAAGAGGTACTTATACTACTTTATGAGCGCAGAAAAAACAACGTCTATACCCTTCCGCAAGATCCTGTTTCCAAATGGTACTATTTCGAAGAAAACACTTTGAAACGTTTCTCCTCCGATGACGATTTTAAATTCGGGTGTTTGAAGTTTGAAGAAGCCCTGGCTATATGTAAATATCCAGAACCGAACGATTTTGCGTTACCCATATTTATCTAAAATTTAAATTGTTTTAATAATGTATTTTTCTTTCATTTTCAGAAAAAACCTTAGTAATTTTGGTAACAAATTTGACTAGTTTTTTTTTCAATTTATCAAATTTTTATTATTTCAATAACTTCGTTTTATTTGTTATAATAAATCTAAGTCAAATCAATAACAAATGTGACGTGATACTTTGGGTACTTTATTTCATTTTATTAGTATAATTCCTTCGGCGCAAAACCGAAACAATAAAAATTATGATAAATGGTCCTTTCAATAATGAAAAATGCATTAAACGTTAAACAAATATGTGGAACAAGCTGTAACAATTTGAAAATTGTTACTCGTAATTATCAGTTAACTAAATTTTAAAGTCCTTATACATTTTGCACCTTCAGTAATTACTTATGTTACTCATGTTTTATACACATATTACTGATTTACAAAACTGAAAATATAACCACTTTAAAATTGTTTCTATATTTTTTTAATAGCACAATGATAGACTAAAATATAACAGGTTGAAACAGGTGGATAACATTCTTCATATGAGTCTTTAAAAGTTCTACATATTTATTCCAATAAAACCTAACGAAATGTACCTAAAAAATGATTTTAGTTAGTGTAAACGCTCGCGTGCGATCTATATAAAAATTTTCTCATGCATACCGCTGAATCACCTGATTTGGGAGATTTGCCTATACACCTAATTCTCTTTTTACACGATAGATACGTTCCCAAAGAATTCGTGTAAAAAAAATTCGTGTAAAAAGAGAATTAGGTGAAAACAATACTAAAAAATTCTTTTTAGAGTTCACTAAAGAATTTATTTCGTGTTTACACATTTTAATTCTTTAAATACAATATATTAAAAGAAATAAATTATACTTTGAAAAAAAGAAAACAATATCTGAAATTCATTAATATAAAACAAGTAAAAATAATATAAACATAAAAAACTTTTATGCATTGTCACTTTCTGACAATAAACGCATACGTTTGCGTAAGACTAGAATATCACTGCCATCACTAGAATTATTTTGTTCATCATCTTGTGAAATTGTTTCTGGATTATCATCTCTAGGCTCCTGTGTTGATAATTCAGTAGTTTTTAGAAGGAAATCAGTCATTAAAGATTGTGTTTGATTTCGTGATAAACCTTTATAAAGTTCCCTGTAAGATGCCATTAATGATTTCAGTTCACGTTGAAATTTTGCAGCTCGTTCCTCATCAGGATCATGTTGTTGAAAATGATTACCTAATTTTCTGGCAAGATCAAGACCTTCTTTAATTAGAGTTGCATTTAAAATGGGAGGATCTTCTTCGTCATTATCGCTGTGTTCTCTCTCTTGATGAGTCTCAAGGGTGAGGTCTATAATTTCATTTTCGCTCAAGCTTTTATCAGCTAATAATTCCTCTATATCGGCAAATGATAGATCATCGAATCCATCTCCACCAATTGTATGTGCCAGCGTTGTGATGTCAGTAAAAACAGCGTTATTATGGATGACAGGTTCAGGATCTTTGCTTTTGACACATTCTGGCCAAATATTTTTCCAACATGAGTTCAAGGTTGATGGCTTTAAGTCAGCTAACGCTAACCCAACTTGATTAATGCAGTCAATAATAGAACATTTTTTCCTCATATCAATGACTGTTAAATCCTCATTATGGTCTAGTTTGTCTACCACGTATTGGAATGAACGTTTTATGTAGTACTTTTTAAAAGTAGCAATGATCCCTTGGTCTAGCGGTTGTATTAAGGATGTAGTGTTAGGCGGATGATAGCAAAATTGCACATCTGGGTGCTCCAAGAGCGGATGGCAAGGTGCATTGTCTAGAATTAAAAGAACTTTAAATTCTAGACATTTTGCATTCATGTAGCGTCTAACTTCTGAAATGAAGTATTTCTGGAACCATTCTGTAAAGATTGCACTGGTCATCCATGCCTTTTTGTTTGCTGTCCAGTGAATTGGCAGTTTATTGAAATCTACACTTTTCATCGAGCGTGGTCTTTAAGCACGATTTACTAGCAGTGGTTTTAACATACGTTCTCCTGAAGCATTGGAACAAAACAACAATGTTACACGGTCCTTTGCTACTTTTAAACCACCGGCAGTTTTCTGCGATTTTGCAACATAAGTTCTGCTGGGCATTTTTTCCAAAAGAGGCCACTTTCATCTACATTCCAAACTTGATCTGGGGTGTATCCTCCATCTTCAATAATTTTTCTAAGTTTTTCAGGAAATTTTTTGGCAGCCAATTCATCTGCAGACGCAGTTTCTCCCTTAATTTTTACATTATGGAGAGCATGTCGTTTAAGAAAACCTGTCATCCAACCTGTACTTGCAGAAAATTCGGGTTGTTTTGACTGAGATGAAGTGCCTGGCTCAACTTCTTTAATACGTTTATAAATTCTTAATGCAGTTTGCTTGATAGCAATTCCATCTACTGTTATTCTTTTTTGTGATTTATCTTCAATCCACATTACCAAAGCTTTTTCCATCTTCTCTTTGACAACATATCTTATGTATGACGATGATTTAGCACTTATTTTCGTTCCAGAACATACCGATTTTCTAATCGCAGTTTCATTTTTCTTGATCGTTCTTATGGTAGCTTCATGAATACCAAAATGCTTTCCTACAGCCGTTGCTCCTTGTCCTGTTGTAAGTTGATCTAAAATTTTAATTTTAGTATCTAAACTGATCGCCTTCCTCTTGGCTTTTATTACAGGTGAATTATGTGACATTGTGTTAAGGCTACCAAAATATTTTTCATATTAATAATGCAAACATTTGAAAATTATTTAAAGCTTACCTGTTATTGAGTTAATAAATCTATACGAGCACTAACTTTATTTTACTTATAATGTTTTAAATACTCACAACAACTAAGCGCCTTTTCTTTTCAACTCTCAAAACCAAACTAAATTGCGTAAAAAGTACATTACGTCTTTACTCTATGCATAATTCGGGGAATCCCACTCATATACACATATTTTTATAGCAACAGCTGTACACGATAACAGCCCAAAGCCGCTCATCCTGTATAGATGCGATTACATGCTGATATTCTAAGATCCTAAACAAATAACCTAAACCGATATGCTAAAACAAAAATCCCAAACAATGAATCCGATTTGCTCTATGAGATTCAAGAAAAATTCATAAAATATTGAAAATCGTGTTAAAACAAAACAATTCGTGTAAAAAAAAATTTTTTTTCTCTTTTTAACTCGTGTTAAATCAAATTCGTGTAAAAAAAATTCGTGTAAATAGAGAATTAGGTGTATGTTACTGGCTACAGAGGAAACTTTTTTAAAATATCAGTACTCAAATTCCGTACACATGTTCCTAACTTGCGTGAAACAATAGCATAATAAGCAATGATGTTGTTGGCGCATACACTCAAACTTTTTAACTAAAAATATATATTTGAACATAAAATATTTAAAAGAGCCAATATGAGATTGCACTTTCAAATGTTCACCTTGAGAGCATCGGTCGATTGTGGATTATTTGCATAGACCTGAGACTTCACGAAACCCCACAGGAAAAAGTCTAGCGGGGTCAAATTGCATGACCTTGGTGGCCAATTCACATCACCCCTGCGAGAGATAACCTTACCCTCAAATCGGTCATGCAGAATATCAATCGTGGCGTTTGCTGTATGGCACGTAGCGCCGTCCTGCTGGAACCACATGTCGTCTAGGTCCATATGGTTCAATATGGGCCATAAGAAATTGGTTATCATCGTTGTGTAGCACTCGCTGTTGACGGTGACCGCCTCACCAACGTCGTTTTCAAAAAAGTACGGACCAATGGCGCCGCCGGCCCAAAATCCACACCAAACGGTAACTTTTTGAGGATGCATTATCACCTGGTGAACCTCGTGTGGATTGGTGTCGTCCCATATACGACAATTTTGTTTGTTAACACAGCCATTCATCCAAAAATGCGCCTCGTCACTAAAGATGATTTTTCGCCCAAAACTGGGGTTCTCTTCCAAACGATTCGAAGCCCAGTCAGCGAACAAACGGCGTTGTATATGATCATCAACTTTGAGCTCCTGGGTCAGTTGGATCTTGTACGGGTGTAGGTCCAAGTCCCGACGCAAAATTCGCCAAGTTGAAGTCTGCGAAAGGCCAAGTTTTTGTGCACGGCGAGGAATAGACTGTCTCGGGTTCGGCTGTACACTTTCACGGACCGCGGCAATGTTCTCGGCTGATCTTGCGTTCCTTGAACGTACGGGTGTTAGCTGATTGTTTACTGACCCGGTCGTCTCAAATTTGGCCACCAAACGTTGAAGAGTCGACTATGAAGGGCCACCACGTCTACCGAAATTTGGGCGCAATGCACCATAGGGTTATTTAAAATAGTTACAGAATCAATGTGAAATACTTTTACAGAAGTAATACAGTGCAAATAAGAGTTTCTTCTTCTTCTTAATTGGCGCGATAACCGCTTACGCGATTTTGGCCGAGTTTAACAAATCAGCCGGCAGTCCGTCGGCGCGCACCTCGTGATGGTCGTATTGGGGTATCAGGATCTTCAGATTCTCTGTGACCTGCGCAGTTGTCACTATTTAATAGGTTCGAGAAGTGTTCCCTCCATAATTTAAGAATGCCCTGGATGTCAGTCACCAGATCACCGTCTTTGGTCTTACAAGAAAACGTCCCAGTCTTGAAAACTTCTGTAAGCCGCCGAACTTTCTGGTAGAATTTTCGGGCGTTGTTCCTATTGGCCAGCATCTCGTTTATTTCTCGTGCTGACTGGCGCCAATTGGACACCCCAACTGAAGCCAAGTTCTTCTTCACCTGATCTTTCCAAAGCAGAGGAGACCTTCCTCTACTACCACCAGCTGATACCGCATCAAATACTTTCAAAGCCGGAGCGTTTGTATCCATTCGGACGACATGACCCAGCCAGCTAGCCGCTGGATCTTTATTCGCTACGCTATGTCTATGTCGTCGTAAAGCTTATACGCTGCCAACGTGCAAAGGTCCAAAAATCTTACGCAGAATCTTTCTCTCAAACACTCTAAGCGTCGTATCATCGGTTGTTGTCATCGTCCACGCTTCTGCGCCATACGTTAGGACGGGCATGATGAGAGTCTGGTAGAGTTTTAGTTTTGTTCGTCGAGAGAGGACTTTACTACTCATTTGCCTGCTTAGTCCAAAGTAGTACTTGTTGGCAAGAGAGATTATACGTTGGATTTCAAGGCTGACATTGTTATCGGTGTTAATGCTGGTTCCTAAGTATACGAAGTCGTTTACAACCTCGAAATCATAGCTGTCAACAGTGACGTGGGTGCCGATACGCGAGTGCACCGACAGGAGGCACTTCGTTTTGTCCTCGTTCACCACCAGACCCATTCGCTTTGCCTCTTTATCCAGTTTGGAGAAGGCAGAACTAACAGCGCGGTTGTTAAGTCCGATGATGTCGATATCATCGACATACGGCAACAATTGAACGCTCTTATAAAAAGTTGTGTCTGAGCGATTAAGTTCTCCGGCTCGTACGATCCTCTCCAACATCAGGTTAAAGAAGTAACACGACAGCGAGTCACCCTGTCACTATTTAATAGGTTCGAGAAGTGTTCCCTCCATAATTTAAGAATGCCCTGGATGTCAGTCGCCAGATCACCGTCTTTGGTCTTACAAGAAAACGTCCCGGTCTTGAAACCTGGTGTAAGCCGCCGAACTTTCTGGTAGAATTTTCGGGCGTTGTTCCTATTGGCCAGCAACTCCAGCTCCTCGCACTCACGTATTTCGGCTTCTCGATCTCCTGTCCGATAATACGTCTCTCTTTCTATCTTAGCTCTCTGCTCGCGTTGCGCCTTATCGAAATGTTGCTCCATTGCTCGTGCATGCCGGTTTGTTGGGCAGTACTCTTTGAGAGCAGGAGTGAGAGTCGAGTGGCGAGTAGTGATTGCAGCTTTTCGCTGCCGAACATTCTTTAGTAATTAGTTGCAAATAAGAGCTGCAACAGATTAAATTTGAGACCCAAAAGTCTAATAATTTTAGTTATTTAGCCTTGTTGAACTCTTTTGGGCTTTCTATTTATACTTCATACAATTTTTGAAGTGAAACTTTTTCGGCATTGATGGACGAGCGAGAATGGAGAGTAAAATTTCAAGGCCATGCAACGTTGTGGGCATTTTCGTTCCGCGAGAGAGAAAAGGGATGTATGGGATTTAGCCATACAAGGCAACGGCCTTGACTGGGTTTAACATGGCAAACTCCAGGGACCTATCCTTGTCACTTGCTTTATTCAAGTCAACACACAGCCCCCTGGATTTGATCCTGTCTTTTCCTTGGCCATCCTGGATAGCTGCTGAGCACCCGCCGGGCAGTGAACGAATGTGTGAGACGAATGTCCCCCCAGGACATTAAATTTGGGTTGTGCGCTGGGTTTGGGACGCGCCACGGAAAACAAAAACAACCAGTGAAGACCGCAATAGCCTCGGATGATGAACCCCTCAACGTTGACGACCATCGCAAACGAAAACCGGACTACGATTTACGGATATGCACCTGGAATGTCCGAACCCTAAATAGGGAAGGTGCCTCTATCCAGTTGGCGGAAGCCCTCGAAAAAATTAAGGCTGATATCACCGCCATCCAGGAGATAAGATGGACAGGACAAGGCTGCTCTAAGCAAGCAGGCTGCGATATCTACTACAGCTGCCATGATGCGGATTTGTTGTAAGCGGGAGGCTTCGGTCCCACGTCTCTAGGTTCACACCTGTGAGCGATAGGCTAGCCACAATCCGTATCAAGGCACGGTTCTTCAACATAAGCCTGATTTGCGCGCACGCCCCAACGGAGGAAAAGGACGATGCCATCAAAGACAGTTTCTATGCGAGACTCGAGCAAGTATATGACCGCTGCCCAGCCCACGACGTGAAGATCGTACTCGGGGACTTCAACACAAAGGTTGGGCGAGAATCTGTCTTCGATCCCACTGTCGGTCAGTTCAGCCTCCACGAGACCTCATCGAACAATGGTCTAAGGCTGATCGACTTCGCTGCGGCGCGAAACATGGTAGTTAGTAGCAGCAGATTCCAACACCTCAACATCCATAAGGCCACCTGGCTGTCCCCTGATCAAAGAACGCGCAACCAAATTGATCATGTTGTGATCGACGGAAGGCATGCTTCATGTGTGCAGGATGTGCGAACGTTCCGTGGAGTGAACATCGACTCTGACCACTATCTTGTCGCAGCCAAGATACGCATGCGGTTATGCAATGCGAAGGACGTGCGCCCCACTACGCAACGAAAGCTAGACGTCGCTAAGCTGCTATCACAACGGACTGCCGAAACTTACTCCGCTCACCTCTCGGAGTTGCTCCTCCACGATTCTCTACCTGCAGACGCAGGCGGACTTTGGGCACATATATCCCGCTCTATGCGAGCTGCCGCTGAAAAAAACCATTGGGTTCCAACGCCAACCGAAACGAAACCAATGGTACGACAAAGAGTGTCGCGAAGCTACTGCAGCGAAGAACCCAGCTTACAAAAGAACTCTGCAGTCACCTGCAACGCGGGCCGTGCGAAATAACTACAGGGAAAAGAGATCGGAAGAGAGGCGCCTCTTCAGACGCAAGAAGCGAGAACAGGAGAAGCGTGAGCGTGAGCTGCTAGAGGAGTACAGGGGCAGGAATGATGCTCGAAAATTCTATCAACAAGTCAAGCGTCTGACACAAGGTTTCAAGACCGGAGCATCAGCCTGCAGAGATAAGAACGGAAATCTGGTTATGGATACACAGTCCACACTGGGCATATGGAGGGAACACTTCTGCAATTTACTTGCTGGCGATGACGCACACAATTCCGACCCAGTAGAAGATGACTCGATACCGCCAATCGACGATAATTTGGACGTTCCACCACCTAGCCATGCCGAAGTCAGAGTTGCCATTCAGCGGCTCAAGAATAACAAAGCGGCTGGCGCTGACGGCTTGCCCGCTGAATTGTTCAAGACTGGCGGCGATGTGCTGATAGGGAGCATGCATCAGCTCATTTGCAAAATATGGCTAGCAGAAAGCATGCCCGACGATTGGAATCTCAGTGTCCTTTGTTACTGAAAAAGGGTGACCCGACGATCTGCACCAACTACCGGGGCATCAGTCTTCTAACCATCGCGTACAAGGTCCTGTCTAGCGTCCTATGTGGAAGACTTAAGCCGTTTGCCAACACACTGATCGGGCCTTATCAGTGCGGCTTCAGAAGTGGTAAGTCCACCATCGACCAGATTTTCACATTACGCCAAATCCTGGAAAAGACCCATGAAAAGCAAGTCGACACCCATCATCTTTTTGTCGACTATAAAGCTGCGTTCGATAGCCCGATAAGGGATTGCCTGTACGCCACCATGTCTGAGTTCGGTATACCAGCAAAGCTCATACGGCTTTGCAGAATGACGTTGAGCAACACAACCAGATCCGTCAAGGTAGGGAATAGCCTCTCCGAGCCATTCAGTACCGTTCGAGGTTTCAGACAAGGCGATCCACTGTCATGCAACCTCTTCAACTTCGTGATGGAAGGGGTGCTCCGAAAAGCAGGTGTGCATCGTAATGGCACTATTTTCTACAAATGTGTCAAGCTCCTTGCGTACGCCGATGACATTGACATTATCGGCCGTTGTAAGCGAGATGTCACGGCTGCGTTTTCTGCTATCGAGAAGGAATCATCACGAGTGGGTCTGGCGGTGAACGAGGGTAAAACAAAGTATATGCTGTCTACAACGCGGAACACACGGCGTGTAGGAACGCACGTCATTGCGGACAACTATACTTTCGAGGTTGTGCCAGAATTTATTTATCTTGGCACCGCCGTTAACAGCAACAACGATATCAGCCTGGAGATCAAACGGAGAATCACTCTTGCTAATAGGTGTTACTATGGGCTAAGTAAGCAATTGAGTAGTCGAGCCCTCTCTCGCATGACCAAACTGACACTTTACAAGATGCTCATCATACCCGTGTTGCTTTATGGCGCAGAGGCATGGGTAGTGTCACAAAGCGATGCAGCCGCTCTTGGGGTGTTCGAAAGAAAAGTTCTTCGTAAGATCTTCGGTCCTGTGCGCGTTGGCGAAGACTACCGTTCAAGAATGAACCACGAGCTGTATGAGCTCTACGCCGACATTGACGTAGTTCAACGCATCGCCATCCAACGCCTGCGTTGGCTAGGGCATGTCGTGCGTATGGATGAAGAAGCTCCAGCAAAGAAGGTGTTCGAGGGCGAAGTCCAAGGGAGCCGACGCAGAGGAAGACCATTGCTCCGGTGGAAAGACCAGGTGGAGGAAACCCTATGCTCGCTTGGTGTACAGAATTGGAGAAGGCGCGCGCGGAGCAGAGGCGCCTGGAGAGAGCTAGTGAGGTCGGCCGTAACTCGGTAACTGGTTGTTATGGCCACCTAAGTAAAAGAGAGAAAAGAGATATAACGTAGAGGAAAAGGAGAGAGAGAGCCATACCTAATATATATCTTAGATACACTTTAGGCTATTTTTTCTGTGTTTTTCCGTGTGGTTGCTAATTTTTAGTGGGAAATAACATTGCCTACTTTTTGGCGCTTGTTTTTTGGTGCAAACTTGTAGGAAATATATTTTTGGTGCCTACTGTTTGGGGCGTTTTGTGGTCCCAATTTTTTTGGCGCCTACTTTTTGGCGCTTATTTCCATTTCCTGGCACTGCTTGTGCGTACTATAAAGTGCTATCTATTCCGGCGTCGGATTTATTGGTATTGCCTTGCGGTAATTTGTGCCGTTGTTGCGGTCCTGGAAGCGCTGTATTTGTGCGGGTGATAAACGCTCGGAGGAGGGTTGCCACGGTTTGTGTCCGACGCGTATCTACACTGGTCGACCCTTCTCCGTTTTTCGCAAATTTTGTCTATTTGTATTCACTGCAAATGTTGTGAATTTATTGACATAAATATTCTTTCTCTCTCTCTCTCTCATTCTCTCTCGGGTCTCTCCTTCTTTCTTTGTCTGCCTTGGAAGTTTCACTTTTGTTATGTGTACTACGCTACACGCACTTTTTTTGTACTTTTTATTTGATACTGCTGAAAATATTAAAATTATAATTATTATATATACTTATTGCAAATTCACCACACAAGCAAATCTTCCACAGGATACTATATTTTCAGAATAAGCTTGGATAGTTTGGATTCTAAAGTGCAGTGAAGTGATAAAATCAGAAACGAATTGCAATACTCGTAGTATATTCGAACAAAATATAAATTAAATTACTTAAAAAATTTAATCTAAATTATTTTAAGTAATACAATAAAAGAAAACATGTGAACAGCAAAACTTAAAATTATTCTCACACGGAAAGCTTAACTGTTTAACAACGGGAATAGTTGTTGCATTACGATGTACATACGTATATATGTAATTAAATATATTGAGCTTGTGTAAATAATCAAAATAACTTCTTACGCAACTCGATTGGAAAGAACAGCACAAACAAAATTTATATATGCATTTATATTCGATATCTAAACACAACATATATATACACATACATTTATGTTAAATGCCTATAACAATAAATTTAATAAAATAAACTATAAGCAAATGTCGTCAACAAGATATTATCAAACGTGCGCAATAATCGACACGTAATTTGTGTATATACTTAAACACTCTTTAGGGGTTCAAAACTTTTACGAAGGAAGCTAGGTGAAATCCAACTAGGGTCCTCTCATAATATTGGTATGGGAATAAGTTTTCGTCCTTTCTTATTATTTAAACAATTTAATCATACATGATATTATGTGAAGTATGTGCCATTGGAAGCATATTCATTTCCATTTTTCATCGCCCGTGACGATGCGATGCAGAAAACCTTTTCTTATCTGCCGTTCAAGAAGCATCTCACACGTCACCAAATGACTCTCGATATCCCTCTCCTTCAATTGATGTGGTACCCAGTTACCTGCTTTCTGGACCATTCCCATCGCGTGCAAACGTTTACCGACGGGCGATCGACGGTCAACACCCAACTCTTTAGATATATCATTAAGAGCTCGGCATGCGTCTTCATCCAATAATTGTTGTAGTTAAGTGTCTTCGAATTTTTTCGGTGCCCCTTCGCGATCTTTATCACTCACGTCAAAATTGCCAATTTGGAAGCGTCGAAACCTTTCTATATAAGAAGCATTTGATGGAGCGTGGTTACCATATATATTGATTAATATACGACACGTTTCAGCTGCACTTTTCTTTAAAAGGTAATAATGAAGCATGACTTCCCGCAAATGCTGTTTTTTCGAGATGATCACATATGCGATCGAGACCTCACATATGCACCTTCAAATCACCAGTAATATAAATGGTATCAACAGCAACACCTCTTTTACGAGGGCGGAAACTAATTCTCATACCAATAATAGAGGGATTAAGAAGCTTTGGGATTGGGTAGATCAGCTGCATGGCACCAGATGAAAAAAAGAATGAAAAATCCTCATTTCCCACCCATCGGTTAAAAGAAAGAGTAAAATGATGGAGAGTTCGCTTAAACGGCGGCTAACTAAAGCCATCTAAAACAGAGAGGACTCATCACAGCTTTATAGCATTATAGCCCAGACAACATAGCTTTAGAAGGGGACCAGGCAATAGGTATGAAGTTATTGAAGCTGTGCGAAGGGTCGAAGTAGCATGCCACTAGGCACGACCTATAACCTTTCTAGTTAAATTAGATGTTCCGACAAAACAAAAAAAAAGTTAGATGCTAACACTACGTTTAATTCTGTTAGATTGAACGATATGCTTAATTCACTAGAACGGCCATTCAGGGTACTATTAAAAAATTATTAAAGATAATCTGAGAGAACGCTGGATGTTGTATGCAACTACGCAGGGAAAACGGAAGAAACGAGTAGTACAGTGGTCGGTACTTAGCCTCGACATCTAGAATGCCACGTACGAAAGCTTTCTACGCATGAAAATGCCGGGATATGCTTTCAGCAGATGAAGTGGCCGGTGCTATAACAGCATGCAGTTCCCAGTTGATACAGCTAAAGTTTAATCAAGTTAAACGTGGTGTTGGTGTGTAGATTAGTCAGCACGGCCTTAAATTAGCATAAGCCTAAACAAAGATCGTACAGCTCACCAGGAAACGCATCTCTACTATAATTACAATGACGGTTGGGAACCAAACCGTTACAACATAAGAGGCACGTCGGTGTGAAACAAACAACACATTCTTGTGCCACATTCACGAAACTTGCGAAAAGACGTCACGCAGCCCGCCTGACAGCAAATGTCGGCGGTTATAATCCACTGCGTAGGATGTTGGTAATGTCGATAGCCAGTCAGTGCTCCTGTACTGGGTAGATATAAGGCCTAATCAATTTACATGCCCGCAACAATATTGGAACAAGAGTACCACAGAACTGTGGGTAAGCTCTTAATAGCCAATTTACAGCCATTACGGCTGCCTATTATGAAAAGCCTGAAAAAACGCCCCAAATAAGAGATAGCATCCCAGGGGCTCACATAGAACAGCTCCGTATCTGAAGTAATGCTATCGCAGTGTCTGAAAAGTAATAACAATAAAAGTAATAATAACAATAGTAACATTAATTAATCTCTTCTTTTTTTTTTAAATAGATCATGAAAAATAAAATTAATACCAATAAAAGTAATGATAATAACACTAATAAAGCTACATAACAATAAAAGTAATAATAACAATGGTAACATTAATTAATTTCTTCTTTTTTTTAAATGTCTAATGCATCATTAAAGTTGCCGTCGCAGCCGTTGTATGTAAAGCTTACATTGACGAAAAAACTGCCCCTAGTCGCCTACCCTAGAACCGGTTTCGCATTACTTCAGGGTAGCGTTCCATATTGCATATTACAAGATCTCTATCTGTACCCATTCCTTTCTCCAGCGTTTCTTGAATTTCTCGTAATCACTATTTTGCGCTTGCTTTGAGTTGATCTCTTAGCAAGGAAGTTTAAGATCCAGGTTTGTATACCGATTTGTAGTAGAATTTTCTTCTTAATTAGTGGTATTAGCTCCGTTTTCTCGGCATTTGATTAGAGTCACCTGACTGCTTCAATATTACTTAGTGAAGTCGCTAAGCGGGCGGGATCTATCAATCTGGGGGTAGTCGACAACGGCAAGGAAGACGGTGGCACTTCTAGGGAAGAATGGAAGAAAGTGGCATCCGCCGTCTCTGCAGCCTTCATAAAGGTGGTAAAGGAATCTCTTGGACCTCTATCGTGCTGTGATATAGCCGGGTGGCACTTTAGCACTTTTAAGCGTATTACGTGCGCTAACGAACGGTCAGGCACAATATAAAGGACGGCAGCAGCTCTGGTGAGGGAGGTCTTGAAGGGCGCTAATCTGGAAGCTGTGGACAAAAAGGACCTGCCTCAGCATACACATACCCGGGTCTAGCTCCCCTCTCCGGAAGAAATGGGGGAAATTGTAACTCAAAACATCTCTCACACAACTGAAAGATGGTTAAGGTGGAGAAGCTCGATGAACAGTTTCGGCACGTGCTTATTCTGCTAAATGCAGAGTCTATCGGGCCTTTCGCTGAAACTAAAAAGGTCATCGCCTATGGCTTCGAGAGGGTAGTCCTAAAGGTCTACCAAACCGATGACAGGAGGAATGTCCCTGCAGGCCCTGGAAAGGCCCATGTTACAGTAAACTCCCGTGGGGATGGACGTGGGATCCGTCATATCAGATGGGGGTAGTAGTAATAGAAGCCCCACTAGTGTAGGGCATGTCACCGGTCGTCTGCATCTAGCTCATCTAAAGGTAGGCCCAGGAAACATGCTGTTTCGACAGGTTGGGTCCAGAGAGAGAGGAGTGTTAGATGAGTCGGTTTTAGAGGGCATGTGAAAAGGTGGTTAGTGTCGTGCGGGGTGCCTTCACATGCCGGACATATGTTTGGTACGTCGGGGTCGATTCTGGATAAGTAGGAGTTTAACCTGCTACAATATCCAGAACGTAATTGTGCCAGTATTAAGCGGGTCTCATGCGGAAACTGGAGTTCTTCATCTGCTATAGGTGGTGGCTGGACTCCGATTACGGCATTCACAGGACGGGAGCTTAAGAAGGTGGTGACGGTTTCACGGTGAATGTCGTTTATTGACTGTCTAAACCAGTGTTTCCCAACGTGGGGCCCACGCCCCACAGGGGGGCAAGTTGATAGTTAAGGGGGGCAATTTTAAAATGGACTCGACACGACTTTAACCCTTTCGCTTTGGGTTATTTAAATGCAATGCTAAATATCGGTGACAAATTTAACACAAAAGGCAAATTCTTAAAAAAATGCTGTAAATAATTATTAGGTATAATTTCGTTTGACGTTACCAAAATATCAACTGGGTAATTAGAGTCGTCAAGTAAACTTCGTCGGGGATTCACCGTGGAGTGCGCCACCTGCCGCGGGGAACCCCGGACGTTTTAAAACTCGCTAAACAACGGCGTTGTTCGCACCTAATTGGCCCAACTCAACTTCTGTAGTGTTTCACATCATTCAGTTGGTATTAATTTGAAATAAGTATCCGTCAAGTAATCGTTGATTTAACAAATATATTTAGATATATTGTAGCAGTTACGCTTATGTCGTATTATTCACATGCATACATAACTCATGACTGCGCAATGCGCATCATAACACGATCAGTAATATAGTCGACATCGTTCGCTCAAGATACACAACCAGTTTTCAATATATAAAAGTATTTAAGTTGTTATATTCTAAATAAAATTATATAATTATTATTTAGTTATTGTTATTTTAACACCCACCAACAACAATATTGTATAGATATAATTGGTAAGTATTTGATTTTATTTATATTTATTTTAATTTTAGAAGCATTTAACTTTCCAGAAATTTTTGTCAAGTGAAAAAAATATCGGTAATCGTATTATATACATTTAAATAAATATGTTTCTTTGCGTCATACGTTTACTCTGTCATTTTGAATTAATTTTAACACATATTTTATTATATTGTTTTTTAATTGATTTTTTTTTAGCCCATAATAAAATGAGTGGAACAAACAAGAAAAAAACTCATCAATATTCGGAGGAATATTTAAAATTTGGGTTCATACCCGCTGTTCACGATGAGCGGATGCCGTTTTGTCTTTTATGCCAGCAATGCTTGACCAACGAATCAATGAAACGAGGTCGTCTTGAGGCGCATTTGAAGGCGAAACATAGTGCTCATACAAATTCAGATTTGAGTTACTTTAAAACTTTAAAAGAAAAGTTTGAAAAAAGAACAACATTACAGTCTCTATTTACTGCTCGTTCTTTAACAAATAATCGTCTTTCTGAGGCTAGTTATCAAATTTCTTTATTAATCGCTAAAACTGGAAAAAATCACACTATAAGAGAGAATTTGATAAAACCGTCAATATCAGCATTTCTTAAAATGGGTTCTGGAAAAAGATGACAAAGATGTAAAAGCTATGCCACTCAGTAACAATACTGTTAGCAGAAGAATAGACGAAATGAGTGAAGATATTGAAAAACAACTTGTTGAAAAGCTGAAAACAAGAAATTTCTCAGTACAAATGGATGAATCAACTTTGAGAGACAGTGAGGCAGTATTGATAACCTATGTAAGAGATATTGATGAAGGGCATTTTACTGAAGAAATGTTGTTCTGTAAAAGATTAGAAAGCACCAATACCTCCAAAGATATATATAATAAGTTAAAAACTACTTAGATGTCAATGATATACCAATGAAAAATATAACATCTTGTGCTGCAGATCGCGCCCCTAATATGATGGGCAAGAAAAATGGCTGCTTAAAATTGATGAAAGATGCGAATCCAGAAATGATTATTGTACATTGTGTTATTCATAAGGAAAACTTGGTAGCTAAAAATATCTCGCCTGTTCTAAATGAAGTACTACATACAGTAATAAAGTGTGTTAATGCTATTAAAGCTAGTGCCAAATGTGAACGTCTTTTCAAGATATTTTGTCAACAACAAAATGAAGACCATGTGAGACTTTTACTTCATACTGAAGTAAGATGGCTATCCAAAAGCAACTGCTTGAAAAGATTTATGCAACTGTTTGACACTCTTAGTGATTTTTTAAGCGACAAACCTGAAATGAAGTATCTGTTAACAATCGATGGTAAAGCATTTGTAAGTTATTTAGCCGATATCTTTGAAAAATAAAATAAGCAACTTCAAGGACCAAATAAAACACTTGTCGATGCAAAAACAAAGATATTTGGTTTCATTACCAATATAGAGTTATATCAGAAACACATTAACAACAAAAACTTTGAACAATTTCATTGGCTCCAAAAATGTGAAGTAACTGATACCGCTTTACTTGTTATTGTCAATCATTTGAATATTCTATCCGCTGATTTAAAAGAAAGATTTTCTGATTTAAAACAAATTGATTTCCCAACATGGATGATGCAGCCAATATTAGTGGATTTGTCTGATATATCAAATATGCAGTATCAAGAAGAACTCGCAGAATTGCAAAATGATGAATCCGTAAAAACTTTATTTAATATAAAAGGAGCGATGGCATGGCTTTGTGAAGAAACTGAAACTAAATACCCAAATGCAACCAAATGTGCAAGAAAACTTTTACTACCGTTTCCATCTTCATATTTAGCTGAATGTGGATTTTGTGCTGTAAATGATTTACTGATAAAAAAAAGAAATCGACTTGGTATAACACAACGTGGAGACTTGAGATTAAAGCTAAGTAAATTGGAACCTAATATAAAATCTCTGTGCAGCAAGCATCAAGCGCAAGGATCGCACTAAATAAATATAAAAAAATCAATATAAAAATTATTTTGAATTTCAGTTTTTCATTATATGTTTTGAAATTTTACTTACGATGTTTTGATAACAATTTCATAGTGATTCCTTCCTAAAACTTATCATTTATATTTCTTAAGGGAACAAAACAATTTTTAAAGGTTAAAAATTATGTATGGGGGCATAAAAATTTTAGAAATGTTAAGGTGGGGCATGGCCTAAAAAAGGTTGGGAAACACTGGTTTAAACACTGTCAGGTCCAGTAGATTTCGGTCAGTTTTGTCCTTGATTTCGTCGGCGTAGTTTAACAGGTGTCTCCTGACGAGCCTGGTGAAACCTGCGGTAACATCCCAGCAGGAACTGCTTGCCGAGCAGTTTGTTATGCCCCATTACTGGGAGCATTGTGCCTTGTTGTGAAGGTGTTGAACAGGGGACATCAAGAGGCATCGGTCAAGCCGGCAAGTGATTTGAGGACGTTGTTGAGATTTTGGACTTTAGTGGCAATTGCGGTTGTGTGCACAGAGAAGGAGAGCAAACTGTCGAAGGTTACACCGAAATTTTGGGGTTGCTTAACGTCGGAATTGGTGTGTCGTCGACTTTTAGCTTAAGGGACAGCTTGACGCCATTATCGTGCAGTCGTCAGAGTATGAGACCAGGGAGACTCCCGTTGGTGGTTGGGGCACTTTCGAGATGTAGAAATTGAACAGCAAGGGAGAAAGGACACCACCCTGCGGTAAACCTTGCTTTATCTTCCTCTGCTTTGATGTTCGATCTCGAAAAATCACTTCTTCAGGGCCAACGCTACTAGGATAGTCCTCTCGCAGGGGCGGTTTTGGTTAAGCCCGCGGTTTATCTGGACGTTTATGGCGGTGAGTGCAGTGGTGGTGCTATGCACTCGTCAGAAACCATGCTGGTGTCGGGCTGGGGCCAGGTGTTTTGTGAAGAGTGGGAGTAGGAGGGCTTCAAGCGTCTTCACTAATGGGGAAAGGAGAGTTATCGGGCGATAAGAATCCCCTTGGTTGGTGGGCTTCCCAGGTTTCAGTAGTGCGACCACTCTCCCTGCTTTCCAGTTGTCAGGGATGATGTGAGTGGCCAAGGAAAACCCTTGTGAGAAATCCTACTCCCAATGGTGCCAGGTGCTTCAGCATCAGCGCGTTTAGTCCGTCAGGTCCGGAGAAAGTAAGTGGCGTACTGTCGTTCGTCAGTTTGTGCAGCCTTCTGGTAGCACGACGCTTGGATCTGTCGGCCGGAGGATGCAGTATAAAAAGCCGGCTAAAGTAGCTCGCGCATCTCTTCGGGTCCGACGAAGTGCAACCGTAGTGCCACCGGTGGTCACGCTCGTTTGCCAAGCTGGCTGCTTCGGCTGGGAAATGAGGACGGATGTCCTTGAATCTTAAAGCTAAAATGAAGCCGGTCGCAGCAGCTGTGAGCACCTTGCGGAATGCGCGCAACTCGGTGGGGATAGGAAGGGCGGCGAAGGTGTCTTCGGTAAATTCCGTGAAGCCGGCCCAATTAGGTTTTTTAAAGTTAAAATAGGACAGGTGGTTCGCGACAACAGAGTCGGCAAGTCTCTCAATCGAGACGAAAATGTGCAAGTGGTCTGATGCAAGCGATAGCATAGGTCGCCACGTTATGCTATTTATCAGACCCGCGCTAGCTATTGTTAGATTAGGCGAGCTGCTGCAATTGCCCACTACCCTGGAAGGGGCGTCGTCGTTCACAGTGCTGAATGTCGAATCGTCTATTTGCTCTGCCAATTGCTGTCCCCTACGATTGTTTGGCAGGCTTGAATGCCAAAGATCGTGATGCGCATTGAAGTCACCTACAACCAATCGGTTTTCACCTCTGATGAGCGCACCAATATCAGGGTGATATCCTGCCGAGTAGCAGGTGACAGGGGGTATACAAACATTAAATATTTTGGGCTCGGAATCGCCTGTCCGGACAGCTGTGCCTTGACATTCTAAGTTGCTATCCCTGCGGTCGATCCCTTCATCAATGAGACGATACTGCACTGTGTGGTGGACTATAAACGCTAGGCCCCCACCGTTGTCTCGCTCGCGATCATGTCTGTGCACGTTATAGCCATCCCTAGTGATCAAAGAGGACCTAGCGTACAGCTTGGTTTCCTGGACTGCACCTATTTTGATACTGTGCCGGCTCATGAATTCAACTATCTCGGCGACCTTGCTGGTGAGTCCGTTATAGCTGAATTGTAGGAGCTTGAAGCTTCTAGGTAAGGGCGTTGTAACTCGAGGTGTGAGGGACGCGTTGCCTACGTTGGGCCTGCTGTGCAATCCGCTGGAGTTGTTGCGGTCTGATGATGGTGGGCGGCCGCACCCCGGGGCGGTTGCGGGTGCAGAGCTCTGCAGCAGGGGGCAACGTAGTCAGTTGTCGACTCACTGGTGGTGCGCAGGCCGGAACATCTCCGAAAATGGCACCAGCCATTGCAAGAATTGCATTTGACTGATGCCAGATTCCGAGGTATTACGGTCTGACACACGGAACAGACTCGGGGACCAAGAGCTGCTGGTTGGTCCCTGCACTGAGGTTGGAGCAGGAGGGAAGTGGATGTGTTAAGTCGGGGGAGTTTTGTTGCTCCGATAGGCTCCTTACCGTGGCGGTTGGTGGTGCTGGCCTATCAGGGAGAGTAGTAGCCGTGGAGGCATCGGACGCCTGCAGGCGGGAGCAACACGAGGCCACATACCGTGTGGACCACTCCCTATGAATCTTAAGGCTCGAACATGTAGCTCCACCCGTTGCACTTATTGCACCTAACCGAGGTGGAGTTCGAGTGGAGCCTTTTATGGCAGATGCAGCAATAGAATACTTCTGGCCCAGGGTTGGATTCAATTCCAGCCCTGAGGAGAAGTATTTGGAGCAAGATTGCTGCGAGGACTTGCTCCTGTGACGTAAGGGGAGGGGTGATAGACTGTTCACTAGAGAGGTCTAGTTTACTGGGGCGGCGGCCCTTGGTCGGGAAAAACCCGAGTCATTCCAGTAACGTAGAACCGGCGGCCATGGGATCGAGCAGCGGGGTCCGTCTTCAGTATCGGGTAACTGTTCGACAGGGCGGAGGAGGAGAAGTTTCTGGCGTCAGATACTGAGGAGGCTGAAATCAGGGTGTTGACAAAGGTTATCGAAGGTGAATATTCTTCAGATATATCTTCAGCACTCTGAGGCAGCATCCACAAATTCAGTTCAGACAATAATTCAAGAAGTGAGTCACTTTTTGATTTTATTCTAAGAAGAATTGGTTCCTTGCGGCCATTGAGAAAGAACTCGACCTGACTCTGACTTTTTCTTCATTGATCGAATACCTGAGTGAAGGGTTAATGCTTAATGATCGGGACTCTCCGAAATTAGGGCTTCGTGTAGACGGCTCTTTAATAGAGTCAAAAGAATTAGGGCTCCCTCGGGATGGGAACTGTGCAAAGTAGGATTAGGAATCTACTAGTCCGAAATTAGGAAAGGGAAGCGAGACTCATAGAGGAGATTCTATAAAAGTGTGGAGGTCTAAAACGAGTCCGCGAGATTCAGACGTATTCTCCCGAGGAATTCCGAGGGGTACCTGAGAGACAGATCGGGGTGTTGGACGATGAGCAGGAGGGATTGCAAAGTGATTGCTTATGCGGGTGACGTGACACTTATTATCAGAGGAAAGGTTTTACATGCCCTGATGGAATTGATGCAGGGTTATCTGAATCTAGTTGTGAAATGAACCACAAATTGAGGTCTCTCGAAAAACCTCTGAAGACGGAGCTCGTCATATTTACGGAGAAAGTTGCAATACCTACAGTTTTTCTCCCCTTAATAGCGAAAGCTAGGTTGGTGCTCTTTGACAGGTTGAAGTACCTTGGACTTATCCTTGACAGAGGTCTAGATCTAACGTGGAAGCCAAACATTGAGGAGAGAATTAGGAAGGCAACAGTCGCCTTGTATTGTTGCAGGGGCGCTTATCGGTCAGAGATGGGGCCTCTCGCCAAAAGTTACGTGTTTGCCTTTATAACACAATTATAAAACCAATTTTGTTGTAGAGTATCCTTGTCTAATGGAACTCCCTGGAAAGGATGACATTAGTTAAGAAGCTGTAGAGGGTGCACAGTCCACCCTCATTGGAATCAGTAGGGCCCATTCATATTACCTTAAGAGAAGATTGGGCGAGGTGTAACATTTGGAATCAGGGCATTGAAAATATGTTTACGGATCGCTTGAAGTTGGACGGTAGAGTATCCAGTTGAAGTTGCGGAGAGGGGAGTATTCTGCGAGGAGCTCCCCATCAAGCTTAAATATAGGCTTTCGGACGACTGTAGTGTTCTCCAAGCGGAAGTAGCCACACTCAGGGTAGTGGATTGTTTACTTGTTTCTGTAATTACTATAAAGCTGAAAAATATCTACTCCGACAATCAAATGGCAGTTAGGAACTTGGGCTCGTTGCTTGTGGGGTCGATATGAGTCGGGGAGTGCCTGGCTTCTCTCTCGATTACATCCTAATTCTTCGATATTTGGATCATTTGTGTTCCCGGTCACAGTGGCATAGAGGAAAACTGCTGGGCTGATAAACTAACTAGACAAGGACCCTGGAGACGGTTTCATTGCATAATGAGAGAATTCATATATTTACTAGTCCAGCAATGTGAGTATAGTATCTGGAGCTGTTCTAAATATAGTTGCTGCTCATGAACGTCAGCCCGAGCCTGGCCAATAAAAAACTGTTTAAAGTCCGCCACCAACATGTATGTTTATATAAAGGGTGGTTAAATTTCAAGGCCCGATGTTGAATGTAAACCACACCTAAACGTCAAGTTTTTTTCTGCATTTCATTTGACATTTTTCAATTTCAGATTAAGGGGGGAGCCTGGTTTATAAAGTCAAAAAAATCAATTTTTTTTCGTTTTAAGCGATTCCTAATATATTTCAGAATATTCACACAAAGTTACAGAGCCTAATTCTCAAAATTTCCGTAGATACAAAGCCAAAGGTAGGCGAGCGTTAGGTAGTTAAGCTGTGACCGGACAGCTATAGTACAAACTTTATCTTCTTTTCTCAAATTTCATTTTTATGATTTCTTTGAATTGGCGTACATGAATGAAAAAAAAACGAATGAACCTTTTGAAATGAATCATAGCTTGAGCCCTTCAGTATTAAATTCTCTTCTATTTGAACTAACAAAATAGATAAAAAAAAAATTCAAGATTTTTATACCAAGTTGAAGTGAATTTTTTTTTTATAGAAAGGCATTTTTTTCTTTAAAGCCTCCAAAAAGTTGAAATTTTGGAATTTCTCTCAGTTTTCTTAGTTCATCTAGAATAAAAAATCATGATAATTAGAAATCCATTTGAGTTTTTTGCTTTAGATAATAATTACGAGCTGTATCTTGTACGCCATTTGGAAAGTCCAGCGTTGTAGCGCTCTACTAATTTCTATGTTAAACATTTTTTTCAACTTATTTTAACCAGTACAAAAATTCTTTATACTTTTTAAATGTTCATTAAAAGATAGAAAAAACTTTGCAGTGCTAAATTAATTTGTTCCTTAAAAAAAAATCGCAAAGAGATGCAATTTTTAGACCTCATAAACCAAGCTCCCCCCTTAACTCAATTTGAACCCCGACAGGCAGCTGCTGTGAAATTCTTCGCTATCGTGAGATGATAACGAACTTTTTATGGCCCGAATTGGAAGATATGGATGTAGACGATATGTGGCTTCAACAATTCAAGAGCTAAAGGATGAGATAATTCGGCACATTAACGGTATAGAATCTCAATTATGCCTTAGCGTCATCGAAAATTTGGACCATCGGATGGAGGTGTGCCGCCAAGGCCACGGCGGCCATTTTTCCGATATTTTGTTTTATACGTAATTGATACATACCAATATTATCATAATAAAGAGAAATACAATAATTAAAAAAAAATTGTATTTTATTCAAAATTAACACCGGCCCTTGAAACTTAACCACCCTTTATATTCAAGAAAAGAGCTATCTGGCGCTTACACCCTTAGCGGGTGTTTGGCGAGCTCCTCCTCTTTGTGATGCGCGTGTTGATATTTTTCCACAAGTGGAGATAGCTACAGTTTTAATCCAACATCCGAACGGCAGATGGTTTTTTAGGCAGAAATACACTTTGCCATTACCTGCCAAGGGGCGAACCCATTCAGCTGCGGAGGCCACATGTGGTTATACCCCACAAAATTGGCACAGCTTAGCTTGCTTATGTTGAGAAATCTTACTGATAATACACCCAATTCTTTTTTTGCGAAAACAAAAACCGTGTAGAAAAATTCATGTGATATTGGAAAATTTGGGGATATGTTCTACAAGTTTAAAAAATTGTGTAAGATGAAAAACTTTAAATATTTCACCAAAAAACCTGCAAGAGACCAAAAGAAGTAATAATGTAAACCATATAACATAAGTATTTATAAAACAAAAATAATAAATTTTTATTACAAAAAAATGTAAATTAGTGTACTATGAAAATTTAATCGAACATATAAAAATTCAAATTGAAATTAAGAATAAAAATCAATTTTGCAACTATTCATCACTACATGATAACAAGCATGCACGTTTATTACGGACTGGACCAAAAATGCTTTCATCAGTATATAATATACATATAAGTAAGTCAGGTACTATGTCAGGTATTATGTCAGATATGTCCAGCCCATCTGTCGAGTTTTATTCAAATTAATAACGGTTTCTATTAGTTTTTTCTTTGTAACAAAAGTCTATTATTAGCCATTGTTTTTTGCTTTCTCAAGTTGTTTATACCATACAAGGTGCCGATAAATTAATTACCCTATTGGGAAACTTACAGCTCTTGCAAACAGCATCGTACGTCAGACATATTTGACACTTGTTAACTAGACAGCTGCAGTATACAAACACATAAACAATAGAGAGCGTAAGGGTTTAAATAAAGATTGAAAGTTTAATGCACCGAATAGGTTCATTCTAAAACATACTTATTGCATCGTTTTTGAAGGAACATACTATATCATACATATCCCTAGTTAATCGTATACGAAAACTGTTTACTTAATAAAGCATTCTTTTAGGAATCATGTTTTGTTTAGAAACATTTTTTGTTTTGCGATTCGTGCAAGAACGAAAATGTCGTATAAAAAAATGTATTAAAAACTCGTGTTATTTCAAAATCATGTAAAAGAGACCGTATAAAAAGAAGAGAGGGTGTATAACACATTTAATAATGTATGTATGTAATGTATTGACACATTTAATACAGATGGTGCATAATAGTCTGAAAACGCTTAATTGGAGGCATGATTAGGCTAAATTGCGAATCACATTTAACCGATAATACCACAACTTTAGGAGTTATTTAACAATCATTAAAGTGTTTTTTAAGTCTATAATTAATATGTAGAAAATTATTGGAAAAGCCAATTAATACTGAATAATTTCGGAAATTTCTTTGCAGTGTCTACGTAAAAGCAGCGCAGTACACAGGGTGCTTACGATATTTGAGAACATGCATATACATATGTGGCCATAACTTCCCGAAACCGTTTTTTTTTTTTTGTCTTTTCTCAATACGACACGGAGGATTACAACTTAACTCAAGATTTTGAAGATACATGCAGTTATCGCCGCCATACGAGGTGGTAATCTGGTCATAAATGGTGACGAATCAACAAATTCCATAGTCCCAATGGAAGAGTCGAGGAGAGCCAAGAGTCACCGAAGCAGATCAGAAAATCGCCGAACACGCAAAACACATGTTTTATTTATACCTCTGAAGAATAAACTAAACATGCTATATTGCTAAAACCGAGATGAGTTTACCAACATAAAAAAATATTCGAAAGTAGAAAGTACGTAGCCCGCGAAATTTGAAAGATTCACCTTATTGCACCTCGTATGTGCAAATCACACCGATTTAGAAATCTCTAATTTTCTTAAGTGCGCCCGTTAATTTGCTCATAAGGTTTGCCGTGAATTGGAAGCTTCAGGCGGCGATGCAGAATATGTTGCAAAACGCAAAAGACACGAGGAATGTTCCGACACCGAGAGCCCCTGCGTGAGGGCTTAATGTTTCTAAAGGTCTTATCCGTTGATTTGTCTATGAAAGATCTTCCGTATACGTCCTACGTTATGCGCTGAAGACAGTTTATGTCGGAGCAAACAAGAGAACAAGCAGGCGGCCGCCGTAGCCGAATGGGTTGGTGCGTGACCACCATTCGGAAATCACAGAGAGAATGTAGGTTCGAATCTCGATGAAACACCAAATTAAGAAAAACGTTTTTCAAATAGTGGTCGCCTCTCGGCAGGCAATGGCAAACTTCCGAGTGTATTTCTGCCATGAAAAAGCTCGTCATAAAAAATACTTGCCGTTCGGAGTCGGCTTGAAACTGTAGGTCCCTCCATTTGTGGAACAACATCAAGACGCACACCACAAATAGGAGGAGGAGTTCGGCCAAACACCCCAAAAGGGTGTACGCGCGAGTTTTATATATATGTATAAACACGAGAACAACGAGTTATGCGATCAAAACGCTTTCTAAACAAAATTAAAAACCTTGAAGCGCCTAAGACGCTTTCGTTTTTTTCAGACGACAATATTTTTGACCAAGATCAAAAGACCAACCTAATAATAAAGAGATGGCTATGTTCCAATCCTACAGAGGTTCCTGTTGTTATGCAGACGAAGGTTCTAACCATTGTCATAGGCTTAGGTGTTGTGAGCAACAAAGGGCATGCCATGCTACCACACTTCTTTACTGAAGGATTACGAGTGAATTCTGCTGCATATATCGATGATGTAAAGGCAGTAGTGAAACCCTGGATTAATAGTATACGCGGTGAAAGCCCATATGTCTTCAATCAAGACTCTTTGTTCCTTCACACAAAGCGGTGACGACACAAGATTGGATGGTTGAGAATTTCCATGACCGCATAACACCAAATTTATGGCCGCCTAACTCACCAGACCTTCATCGATTGGTTTATTACGTATAGGGGGAGATACTTGAGCGTGAAATCATCCTCATAACCCCATTTCTTCTAATAAGACTGCAATTAATACCGTTATGACCAATATATATAAGGAGCATTTGGATCGGGCATGCAATCGTTTCTTTACCCAGATCGAGGAGGTAATTATAGTTATGGAAATTTTATTGAGTGAATTTATAGATACATAATAAGTTAATGTTGTCTGAAAAATTCGTGAAGTTTCATTAAATTTTGTTCAAAATAAAAGCTAATCAGTTTAACTCTTAAATTGTTCTCAAAGACTGTACGCACCCTTCAGATCAGATACATGTTTGTCCAAAGTTCTAACTAACGTCTTTGGACTTGAAAAATGAGCAGTAGAAAATCCTTTAGAATAAAACTCACGCACTGGCTAAAAACTCTACAGAGATGCGGCATTGGACGGATAATTTTTTTACGAACTTCACAAAAAAGAATTGACCCTTATATACCCAACACAATGTGCAAAAATATAAAACACTATATGCAAAAATATATAATATTAGGGATAGCAAATAAACTAAATATGGATACCAACAATAAGAAAAGTAGACAAATTTTACGAAGATTCCTAATAATGCATAACTTAAGTTAAACTTAATGAAAACTAAATTGAAAAATTAATTGACAAAATTTAGTTCTTACGGTGCCAAAGCTTTCCAATAGAAAACAATTAAAAAATGTTGAAAATATGTAAATTAAGACAAGTTAACTATTACTATACCATAGATACTTGAGATTCTATTGTAGTTCTAATATATTTTACAATAAGAATGAATAAATAAAGAGCATACTTCAACAAATTCAAATAGAAGTGTATTTCAAACTCGACATAGTTTGCTGTCAAACAACATTTAAATTAGCATAATTATTTTATTTTCTTTCAAACTAGGTATTACTAAAAGTTGCTTTAAATACGTTTTAACGATATTATGTTTAACATTAAAACCGATTAAAAGGGCTTTTAATTTCATATACTAACAAAAGCCAAACTTATAAATAATTATAGATAATAAAAAACTTGTTTAGCAATTTTTAATAACGTAGAGTTATAGTTTCGTAGTTTTCTTTATATACTGCATACTGGCAAAATAAGTGAGAAAAGAAGTTTTTAAGAGTAGTGTTATCTTTCCTAAAACTAAAATAAAAACATAACACTATAATTAGAATCACCAAGTTTACCATTTAATTTTTCCTGTTCGCTAAACCCATAAAAAGTAATTAAGATGTTTGATCCAATAATTATTATATATTTACCCTTTACGTCGTCATCTTCTAAAGTTGTACTGGACGAGTCTGTTGATTCTTTAACTTGAGACCCTTCACCTTTCTTGGTGATCATACTCCTGCCTGTAAAATATGAAAACTCATATTACCATACACAATTTGTATCATATTTTGCAAAATTTACTTAATTTATATCCCACTGCAAAATAACCGAAATAGCAGTTTACATGACAAATTATGTTATTCATAGTTGTATTACTACGTAAAACTCAATGACAAAAAAAATTATGACCGAATTTGTATAGAAATCTGCGCACAGATAAATGTGAAAATAGGATTGTTTGTAGCTTATGCATCAAAATCCCATTTTTCCGACAGCGACTTGATCACAACGGTCATGCCCACAAAAATTTATGAATTTGTTTACACCCTTTAGGTGCATATATAAGTATCGAAATATATAGATTCTGTCAAAAAATATCGGAAATTGTTCATTTTAAAAGCTCGCGTTAAACGTATGTCTAAATTTTTTTGCTGGAATGTTGGTACAACTGTCCTCTATAGTGTCACAGAGTTTGAGCGTAATCTGTCAATTAGCTTGTTTTTGGCATTTAATTATATCAGTCAACCGCAAGTGTGCTCTGCGCTTTTCACTACAGAATCGTTGAAAATGTTGCAGAAAGCCTATAGCACGTGTGCTTTATCAAAAACACGGGTCTGCGAGTGGTATAAGGCTTTTGCAGAGGGCCGAGAAATCGTACAAGATTTGCCTCGATCTGGTCGCCCATCAACGTCTTCAACGGATGAAAACGTCGACAAATTCAAGGAAATGGTACTGGAAAACCATCATTTAAGTTTGAGGGAAATAGCTAGTGACCTTAGCGTGTTTCACGAATCAATTCGCAATATTTTACATCAACAATTGGGCATGGGACGCGTGGCTTTCGACTCGTTCCAAGAGAGTTGAATTTCTTTCAAAAAATTCATCGGAGGAAGGGGGCTGAAGACATACTTGAGCAAAAGAATTTGGACTCAACGTTTATGCAGCACATCATAACAGATGATGAGACATTGGTATACGAGTTTGACATGCAAACCAGTCAACAGGCGCCTAAATGGCGCTATCCATATGAGCCGAACCCCAGAAAACCACGTCAAAGTCGGTCAAAAGTGCAAGTCATGTTAGGTACTTGTTTTCTTTGATTATCACGGCGTTGTGTAAATTAAGAATATTACTTGGAAGGTATGCGCTCTTTAAGAGAGAATATGCGTAGGAAACGGCCCATTTTGTGGAAAGAAAACGCATGGATCTTGCACCATGATAACACACAGTCTCACAAAGCTCATATTGTGAACACTTTCTTTACCAAAAACTCGACAAATATCATCGAACAACCATCGTATTCACCGAATTTAGCCCCCTGTGACTTTTTCCTTTCCCCAAAACTTAAATTGCCACTCGGCAGTCGCCGCTTTGAGTCGATAGAGGCCATTAAGGAGAATTCGCTGAAGGAGCTGAAGAAGATCTCTTCAAATGCGTTTAAAAGGGTCGTTAATGACTGGACTAACCATTGGCATATGTGTATTGTTTTGAATGGGGCTTATTTTGAAGGCGAAAAAATAAATTTTGATGACGGTACTTTTTTGACAGAATGTATGTATATACAGACATTGCCGCTCCTTATAAGTGTGTATGTAAATACATATTTGTGTTTTTATTGCATTAAAAACAAGTTCTTCGCATTTAGGGGATTCTCCTATATACATACCCTATGATCAGAAAGTACCGGGAATATTTATATAAAAAAAAAACAAACAGAGTTAAATTTCAGCTTTTACATTTTCGTTCAAATTAAGACGACTTCTTATACACCTGCTTGATATGGCCATGATAAACGCCTATGTTTTGTTCAGAAGAATTAACAAGATTGACACGCATGGTAGGCAGTACCAACTGCCGAACTTGGGGGCAGAGATCGCATACGTACTCTGCAAACAACAATATTCTTCAATATTAAGAGCTCCAGGTCGTCCATGACAAACTCCTCAAGTAAAGAAAAGCTTACTTACCTCCTGACGACGTTCGCTACGACGGAGTTGGACATTTTACAAAGTTTTTATCACGCACCGGTAAAAAAAAGGTGCAAATATCCTGGCTGCACCTCCGAAACTCAAATCGTGTGCCGAAAATGTAATCTGAATCTTTGTTTTTCCCAGCAAAAGGACAGCTATCACAATTTTCACCATAAATAATTTGCACCAACTGCCTATTTATGCCCAAAAACATGCCTTTCTTTTGTAGACATTTTTCTAAAACTATTTGAAATACGACTGACTGTTTGTTTTGTATTGATTTCTGTTAAAAACTTTCTGTTTTGTTCAATAAAAGTACGTAATACACTGAATTTGCAAGTTTTTCATTTAGATTTTTTTGGCGTTCTTTCCCAAAGCCGCCTGCAGGCGGGGTAAGGTTTTATCCCTATATAATCCTAACCTATAAGTTTACCATAATCCCCACCCAAAGCAATTTTTTTCATTCAAAAATAAAATTTGGGCACTAGAGGGTTAAACATTCCTGAATTCCAACAATCCAAACAAAATTCCAGCAAATACATCTATAAAAATGCTTAAGAGTTCGCATTCGTTGTCATAAGCAAAATGTGTATGTTAACATGTAAAAAAAGCCGCATCTTGTTTTTAAGCAAATTTCTAACTTCACTGCTATATTACAGGGTGAACGATATGAAGTGTTACCAACTTCACAATGCTTGTATCTGTAAAGCAACTCATGATATCAACGTCAAAATTGTTTTAATGACAGTTCAATATATTGTTTATAAGCCATCAAAAGAATTTGCGTCTCAGTTTTATTGAATTTTTTTTTTTGTGATGGAATTGAAACGTAATAGTGAGATTGCGTTATATTTTGCTGGAAAATCACAACCAGCCATTGTTCGTGAGCTCAGTCACGTCAAAGTGAATTAAATGTTTGTGTATCGCAACAGCACTAGAAATGGTTCGGAAAGTGAAGGCTCGACTTCAACGAAATCGACGTCGAAGTGGAAGAAAAATGGCCAAAGAACTAAAAATATCGCAAGACAGCATTCGACGCATATTGAAAAATGAGCTCAAGGTCAAGGCTTATAAGTTCCAAAAAGCACTCGATCTTTCACCCCAGCAAAACAAAGTTCGATGCGAACGAGCAAAAGAGTTGTTGCGCGTGCACGAACGTGCCGAATTTCCTAACATTGTGTTTTCTGATGAAAAAAATGCTCCAATTGAGCAGTTCATAAACACTCAAAACAATCGTGTTTACTTGATCGAACGCTCACACAAGAATTTGAGCCTACGTATGGGCACTAGAAGCAATTTCCCATCGCAAGTAATGGTTTGGGCCGTAGTGACCGCTGATAGACGCTCTCCAATCGTTTTTGTCGAGCCTGGTGTCAAAGTGAATGCGACTTATTATCGGGAAAATGTTTTAGAAGCTGCTTTAGAGCCGTGGACACGCAAACATTTCGGTCGTAGACCATGGACGTTCCAACAGGACTCGGCACCGTCTCATAAAGCTCGTGTGAACCAAGAATGGTTAAAAAATCATGTCCCACACTTTAATTCGTCCACACAATGGCTTTCGAATTCGCCAAACGCAAATGCGATGGACTATTCCATCTGGTCCATTTTGTAGAGCAAGGTGAGGACTAAAAAATATGCCAGTATGGATGCGCTGAAAAAAGCGATTATACGAGAATGGGCCGAAATATGCACCTCAAAAGATCACATTCGTACAGCATGTAATTCATTTTTTGACCGTTTGAAGGCTATAGTCAAGGCAAAAGGTGGTCATATCGAGCTAAAGTGAATATATGTTAAAATTGTAATCATTTTTGAACAATTTTGTCTTTGAAATCAATAAAAACTAATTTCACACAAAAAAGTTATGGTGTTTTGAATAAGTAACACTTCATATCGTTCACCCTGTACATAGTTTTCGTGCGTTTTTTTTATAAATTGGATAATCTTATACATGAATATTCATATTAATTGAGTGTTTATCTCCTATTGGAGAACAAAAAGGAATAGGTTCGAAAATTTCAATAGTACAAAATGCCGAAGACGTAATAATTATTGTTATAAGCTAAGGGCATTTTTTTCGATGAAAATTGCTAACTTTTAAATATAGAATCGTCGGAAATTTGACGTGTTGAATTGTGTGAATTGTGATTTTTTTTTGCTGTGGCCAGTGCGGCCCGGTGCTTATGTAATTACGTATGTACATACTCGTATGCTGAAGAATAAATGTATACAAATAAAAAAAATAAAGAATTGGCGCGTACACTTCTGCTAGGTGTTTGGCATGCGACTTAATGCTGTTGCCCAAATTAAGGGACCTACCTTCTAATAATCGAATTTTCGAAATTTGATATTGGAGTATGAGGCGGGGATACGAGGCGCAAGGCGGTAAGAGGCCCAGGTAAGGCTGTTTCCCTCCAGCACCTATATGGTAAGAGAAGATACCAGAATCTTGTAACCATAAAACGCCATGGGAGAAGTCCCTGTACAAGAAAACTAACATGGCATCGAAAAAGAATGATAAACGGGCCAGGATATTGGTCCAACGTCGGTGGAAGTAGTGACTGCTACCATCGGCGGGCACGGTGGGGAACATTTCTGCTGCGGTTATTGCAGACTCCAGTAGTTAAAATGCTATTGCAAAACAAAGTAAAGTAAAATAAGAGACCGAGGCAGAAGCCGAGTAAGGAGGGATGGAAAACCCTTGCCCAATACAAAGCGGCGGTCAAAATTCAAATGCGGCTCGGCACCAAAAGTCCCCTCACGCCTTCGGAGCCGGAGGATTTGAAATGGGCCGAAAGTGCAACTATTAAAAGACGAAAGGTTTGCGACAACGAACCCTGCTTTCGCCAATAAAATTGAAGAGAACGTGGCGAGAAACTTGAAGAAGGCGAAAAGGCAAAGACCCGGGGAAGAAGAAAAACCTGTGGCTAAGCGTCGCCATACGAAAGCAGCTCCTGCAAATCCTACTGATCTGCCGAGCAGTGCCGAGAAGATAGCTAGGGTCAGTGATGTAGCCAAAAGACACCTGATCGTAGCACAGATTGACCTAAGTTATCCGAAAGGACACATGACCACAAACCAATGGAAGCAGATACATAAAAAACTGCTACAAGCTATCGTTGTGCGGATCGCAAGCGAGCTGGACAAATTCTCGTCCTCACTAAAAGGAGCAGGATGGTTCATGGGCGTGAAAATCCTAAATTGCAACTACGACACGACGCTAAAATGGCTCACTGCGACTGTTCCGATACACGAGAGTTTATGGAACGGCGCGAAACTGGAGATAGTACATGAGGAAACATTAAATGCGAACCCAGAGCTATGGTCCGGGTATCTAGCACGATTAAGCCAGAAGTTTGTCTACCGCTTTTCTACAACAAAGCCACGATATTCCTACGATACACAGTAAGAATTTTTTGGAAAATTCTGTTCAAAAATGGCTGCGCGATCCAATTGTTGACCAGTTTTAATAATTTTTATTTTAAAATGCTAGTGAATGATTTTGAAGTAGATTGTTTAGGACCGAATTTCAAATTTTTGTTTTATTATGTCAGAACACACCCTTGAATAGGGAAATATTTTTGAAAAAATCGGAAAAACTTCAAAAATAAAAAAAAAATTGTACGTATTCAAATTCGGTTTGACATGTTTTTTTTGTAGTTCTAGTAAACGGTAATACATACACCCCTTTAAGAGGTGAAAAATCATCCCCCAATTACCTAAAACCTTAAAAACTAATTTTTTTCAACGACAAAGCTAGAAAATTTGCCTGGAAAAATTAAAAAAATAAAGGGGGTGTCTGTAAAGCTGGTTTACTGACGATAGTTTAACGTGACAACGTCATAAGAAAATACTGATAAAATGGTTGCAATTATCAAAACAAAATTTTAATTTTATTTGTTTGATAGATATTTTGTATGGATATAGAGAAAGAGGTAAATGGAATCGCAATGGAATAGGTCAAGTTACATTTACACAAACGTGAAAAATGAGGAAACTTTTATCAAACTCATACAAGATATGTTCAAATTCGATTGTGCATCAGACGTTAATAAATCAACAACACTAAGAGGCACCATCATCGATTTGACTCTTTCAAGACATATTACACTCTAAACACTCATTTACTAGTTTTCCTATCATCGTCCTATTCTCAACAGAGAAATGGTTCATTACCATGCACACAGGAAGAAGGCATATGCAAATACAAATATCTGAATTTATATACATATGAGCATATACATACATATACATACATATATATGCTCACTCAAGTAGGAGAAAGCCAGATGTCGAACGTTGCTGAATGCGGGGGCCGATTGTGCTCTTTGTCGTTCGTTCCGCGCTCTCGCTTGCAGTTCAAGCAAGGTAACGACGCATGAGCAAGATAACGACGAATGAGCACGATAACGACGATTGAGCAAGATAACGACACATTTTTTCGTGCGTGCAGCCGGCTAAATCGAATTATAAGACGTTATCATGTCAAAAAATTCGTTATCCATTTGTCCTTATGGGGTCGAATTGAAGGACAGTTGAAGGTCAAACACATAATATTCACCAAAAAATTAAAAGGACTGATATATAAGTTTTTGGGGAACTGATTCCGAATTTGTTGTCAGTTTGTCCTCGTAAGGTCAAACTGAAGGTCAGCTGAAGGTTAAATATAGAATATTCATCGGAAAAATTAAAAAAAATTATATATATATGTTTGTGATTGTTGAGTGCAAATTCGTTGTCCAATTGTCCTTTTGGGGTCATATTTGAGCTCGGGGTGAGAAGTTTGCGTACTTGTCGGATTGTATTACCGTTGATTGAAACTACAATAAAAAATGCCAAGCCGAATTTGAACACATGCAAATTTTCATTCTTTAAGTTTTTCCGAATTTTTCAAAAATATTCCCTCTTTCAAGGGTGTGTTGTGACATAATACTCGTAAAACAAAAATTTGAAATTCGGGCATAGAAAATCTCTTCTAAAATTATTCACGAGCATTTTAACATAAATAAAATCGGTTAATAATTGCTTTCTGTAGGATTTAAGAACAAAATTTGACAATGGCGACATCAGATGATAATAATGAAAGTGATCTAATCGATGCGGTACCAGCTGGTGGTAGCAGAGGAAGAGGAAGGCCTCTTCTGCGTTGGAAAGATCGGGTGGAGAAGGACTTGGCTTCACTTGGTGTGTCCAATTGGCGCCGGTTAGCTAGAGAAAGAAACGACTGGCGCGCTTTCTTAAGCTCGGCCAAAATCGCGTAAGCGGTAATCGCGCCAATTAAGAGGAAGAGATCTAATCATCCAGATAAATAAGGAAACAGAAGAAATCTGTATCCGCCCTTTGGGAATATGTCGTGGGGTACCAGCAGTGCCTATCTATGCCTCAAAAGTGGAGCCCGATCTTCGCTTAAAAACCGTGGCGGAAGTGACACCGGCACTACAGCTTAGAGCCGACGACGCGTTTGCAATGGACATGATGGAGAGCGTTGAGGCGGTGACGGCAGCTGTACCCGCAAAACATGCCTTAGACCGCGATCCATCATAGTACAACGTCTTCATTGAGCTGCAAAAGCTCTCGGAGTATGTACAGAGACGAGACCAAGAGATGATGGATATTGTTGTTGTAGCAGTAACTTTTCCCTGTCAGTGCTGTGTAACCAGCGATCGCCTTCGTCTAGCTCAACTAGCTTATCCAGGAAACTAGCTGTTTCGAAACGTTGGGTCCAGAGGGAGAAGCGTGTTAGATGAGTGGGTTTGATGGGGCATGTGAAAAGGACTTTAGTGTCGTGCGGGTTGCCTTCACATGCTGGACATATGTTGAGAATGTCGGGGTCAATTCTGGACAAGTAGGAGTTTAACCTGCTACAGTATCCAGAACGCAGTTGTCCCAAGGTTACACGGGTCTCACGGGAAGTTGGAGCTCTTCGTCTGCGATTGGTGGTGGTTGAACTCCAATAACGGCATTCGGGGGTCGGGAGCTTAAGAAGGTGGTAGGGATCTCCCGATGAATGTCGTTGATGGTCTGTCTGTACACACAGTGCTCCTAAAGCAAGGGCAGGGTTTTTGAAAATGGATCCAAGATTTTCCAACGTAGAGTATTCGTATATGACCTCTAGATTTCAAATTTTCAAACCCCGAAATCGTACCTGATCCTATTTTAAAGATAGAGTAAGTTTACCTGTGGTAAATCTAGTTGAAAGATTTACATTACTTATTTTCAGTTTAAATGTGCATAGGTTCATGTCTACGCCAGATAAAGATCTAGTAGGCCTTGCCAGGCTAGACGTTTATTTGTACATTTCACAATATCTAAAAAGTCACTTGTAGTCTAGCAGCCATCATCTCAACAACACAAATACCTGTAATTTAAAATAAACTCACAATCCTAATATAAATCACCTTTGACGCAAACATTTTGGTCCTATTCAACACTAAAAAACTGAAATAATTTTTGTTAAATTACGAATAAAAAAGGCTTTGCAGATATTTTCAAGTAGTGTTTGACTTGTTTAGAATGGTGCAATGGATAATACGAAAGCTTGTTCTCACGATGAAAATAGACGTAAAGTCTGCGGACCTTGCGGTACAAAAATTTCTTTTGGCAAAAAAAAGCCGAATAAATTTCTTATAAACGAAAAGTATGAAACATTGATAAAGAAATTTATAAACAAAGATTATGATTTAAATAACGAAAAATACCCCCTTAGCATATGCAGAACTTGCTACCTCACACTTTTTGATGCAAGTAACAACATTTTTACAAGACCTTTTCCAGACATGCCAGATTACAATAGTTTGGTTTTACCTAAAAGTACTCGCACATCTATGGACAGTTGTAATTGTTATGTATGTTTAACAGGCAGATATAAAGGTCATGAGAAAGTAGTAAAGGGTAAGGGTTGTAAACGAAATTTCGAAACTAAGATTGATACAACTAATGGTCTTTATGGATCCTCAAATATTGACAAACTTGCAAAGAAAGACAGCCAAAAAAAGGAAAAAACTAATATACAAATATGTAAAAAATGCTTACAAGAAATTGGTAAAGGCAAAAAACATTCATGTAATAATATTCAAGGCAATGCTTTAAAAATAATAGAAAAACTTCCTGATGTCAAGCAAGAAATCGTTGCGTCAACTATTATTAGAACCAAAATTGATTCTGAAGACGATATAAATCGACACATTAAGAATAAGAAAATTGAGTTGAGTACGAAGGGTTCTAAAATGAGAGTTGTTGTTAATCCTAATGAAAAAAAGGACATTACGTTCAGTGAAGAGCGTTTGGATAATTTGCGAGTAAACCTTGGCTTATCCAGTAATAAAATGAAAAGCATTGCTAACTTTTTAAGATCAAATGTTGGAAGAAAGTCAGTACCCGTTGACTATAAGAAGCACATGTCAGAAAAATCGAAACTTTTACAAGATATATATAAAAAAGATAAATACTTTTTTGATTGTGATGATGCAAAAAAAGAAGAAAGACCAGTAGTTTACGCAAATGCGGAAGAACTTTTTGATGCAGTAATTATGGAAAGAAAACTTGAAGGGAATGTTTGTGTTAAAGCAATGGCTGACGGGGGCCGCGGATTTTTTTAAATTTCTTTATCAATATTTCAAGAAAATTCTGATGGTGATGATTTTAATTATGATGATTTAACAATTCATGATAAAAATCAGAGAAGTCTTTATTCTGAGGGAGGTAGCGCAAGTAAGAAAGCAAAATTGATGAGCGTGAAACGAGTTATACTACTATGCATTGTACCTAAGATAAAGGAAACGTATGAAAACGTAAAACTTTTGTTTGACATCACTAAAATAAATAACATTCCCTTCAAGTTCGTTTCGGATTTTAAATTGATGCTTATCATAAATGGCCAACAGACGGCATCTGCAATGTTTCCTTGTCCTTATTGTTTTGTTTCACTTAACGACTTGAAAGAAAACAAGACATCTGGACAGGAAGATGTGCTTTACAATCAATGTAGTTCCAATGCAGATAATTTTGAAAGCAATGTTATCAAACTGAAATCATACGGAGATTTAAGAAACGATTATGAACAGTTCAATCTTGCTGGTGGAAATAAGAAAAACAGCAAAGAGTTTCATAGCACTATTAACCTCCCTCTATTTACCGAAAGTGATGACATCACTGTGTTAGAAAAATGCGTAATTCCTGAATTACACGTGCTAATGGGCTTCGTAAACCATCTGTTTTGGAAAGGTTTAGTACCCCTTTTGGGAAAAGATAAAGCTTTGATATGGCCAAAAAAATTAAAACTTATTTCCAAAAACTACCACGGAGATTGTTTCAAAGGCAATGCATGTAGGAAACTTTTAAAAGAAGCTCACAAACTAAATGATCCTGAGATTTATGAAACTGTGGGATATTTAAAAATCATACCTTTTACCAATGCTTTTGTAATAATGAATAAAGTTGTCGATTGTAGTTTTACATCTGGAAAAGTAGGACCAGAACTAAACGTTCATTTGGGTAAGTTAAACAAAGCTTTGATTGCTTTACATGAAATTGAAGACATCTCAGTAACCTTAAAAATTCATGTCTTAAAAACCCACATTATGGAATGTCTTCAATTCATAAAACACAATGATGGTCTAGGATATTGGTCCGAGCAAAGTGGAGAGTCACTCCACCGTGAATTCTCGCAAACTTGGGAGAGATATAAAATAAATACAATCGAAGATGAGTTATACTTAGAGAAGCTTTTTACAGCAGTTGTAGAATTTTCATCACTTAATGCATAATCAAAATTTTGATTCCAAGGAGTATCGTTATCGCTCAAGTTTTTATTTAATAATAACATTTAAAAAAATCAAAAAAAAACCAAAAAAAAAATATAAAAAAACAAAAAATCAACCAAAAAAAAATTTAAAAAACAAAATGGGACCAGGTTACCACTACGTCCCCGTCGTTGGTCCTGGGTTACGCTGAAAGTGGTTTACATTTAAGTACATACATAAGTAATACATACATTTATCTTTAAAATAGGATCAGGTACGATTTCGGGGTTTGAAAATTTGAAATCTAGAGGTCATATACGAATACTCTACGTTGGAAAATCTTGGATCCATTTTCAAAAACCCTGCCCTTGCTTTAGGAGCACTGTGTACACTGTCCGATCCAGTACCTGTCGGTCTGTTTTGTCTAAGATCTCGTCCGCGTAATGGAAGAAGTGTGTCCTGAAATGCCTGGGAGGAGGCTCAGACTCAAGAAAGTGTCTACATGGGTGAGGCCTGCAGTAGCACCCTAGCAGAAACTGCTTGCTGAGCATTGTGCTATGCTCCTTCACAGGTGGCATGTTGGCCTCGTCGTGTAGGTGTTGTATCGGGGACCTCATAAGACATCCTGTCGCGGTCCTTATGGTAGTATTTTGGCAGGTCTGTATCTTCGTCCACTGCGTATCACTTGTTCCAGGCGACCAGACAGGCGCAGCATAATTTAGAACCGGTCGGCCTTTTGCCTTGAAAGACGACAGCAACATCTCTTTGTCTTTGCCCCAAGTGCTGCCGTCAAGCGACTTGAGGACCTTGTTGCAATTCTGTACTTTAGTTGCAATAGCGGTTGTAGGCCCTCAGAAGGAGAGCAAGCAGTCAAAGGTAACTCACAATATTTTGGGGTTGTTAACCGTCGGAATTGGTGTGACGTCGACTTTCACCTTAAGTTGCAGCTTGAACTCCTTTGAGCAGGTGGAGACGAGGGTCGACGTGGATTTAGTGGGGGAAAGTTGTAAGTTCCTCGCAGTGAAGAATCAAAAAAGGAAGGCGAGGTAGTCCTTTACCTTGGAGTATAGGCCTTCAATGTCATTGCCCGACGCCATTATCATGCAGTCGTCGGCCTGAGGATGCAGAATGAATTGCCGGCTAAAATAGCTCGCGCATCTCTTCGAATCCGATGAAGTACAACCGTTGAAGGTGATATCCACCTTGTCGTTGTGCTTCGACAGGTTCGACAGGGACCTTACGGTGGACCAGAGCTTACTCACACCAGTGGAGAAGTTGCAGGCTTTCAGATGCTTTTCCCATTTAGTCCGCTTATGTTGGGTTATCAGTTGCCGGATCTCCAAGTTGAGATTCCTTATGCGAGGATCCCCGGGATCGGCCTGGCGTAGGTGGTTACGCTCGTTCGCAAGAACAGACTGCTTCAGCTGAGAAATTGGGACGCACATCCCGGATCCTTCCAGCAGGTATGAAGCGAGCTGCAGCGGCTGTGATCACTTTGCGCGCACATCGGTGGGAATGGGAAGAGTGGCGAAGGAGTCTTCAGTTGATTCCGCGAATCTGGTCCAATCAGCTTTGTTAAAGTTGATGTATGACCGGTTATCCGCGGAAACGAAGTCAGCAGGTTTCTCGATCGAAATGATAATGGGCAAGTGGTCTGATGCAAGCGATAGCATAGGTCGCCAGGTTATGCTATTTATCAGACCAGCGCTAGCAATTGTTATGTAAGGCGAGCTGCTGCAATTGCCCACTACCCTAGTGGGACGTAGTCGTTTACAGTGCTGAATGTCAACTCGTCTATCTGCTTTGCCACTAGATGTCCCCTAGTCCCCAGTCTTGAATACCAAAGATCGGGATGCACATTAAAGTCACCTGCTACCAATCGGTTTTGACCCCTGATGAGCGCACCTATATCAGGGTGAAATCCTGCCGGGCAGCAGGTAACAGACGGAATGTATATGTTATAAATTTCGATCTCGGCATCGCCTGACAGGACAGCTATTCCTTGACATTCTAAGGTGCTGTCCTTGCGGTCGATGCCTTCATCAATGAGACGATAGTGCACTGTATGGTGGACTATAAACGCTAATCCCCTACCGTTGTCTCGCTCGCGATAATTTCTGTCCACGTTGTAGCCATCCCTGGTGATCAGGAAGGAGCTAGCGTGCAGTTTTGTCTATTGGGCCGCAGCTACCTTGATACCATGTCGGCTCATAAAGTCGACTACCTCGTCAATCTTACTCGTAAGTCCGTTGCAGTTCAATTGTAAGAGTCTAAAACTCCTCGGGAGTATGGTCATAACTCGGAGGGTGAGGGACGCGTGGTGTTGTCTGTGTTGGTCCTGCTGTGCGCTTCGCAAAAGTTGTTCTGGCCTGATGTTGAAGGGTGGCCGCCCCACACGGGACGGTTGCGGGTGCAGGGCTCTGCAGCAGAGGGCAAAGTAGTCGCGTGTCCACTCACGGGTGGTACGCAGGCCAGAGCACCTCCGAAAGTGGGACCAGCCATTGCAAGAATTGCACTGGACTGTTGTCAGGTTCCGAGGAACTTTGGTCTGACACATGGACCAGACTGTGCGGGCGACCAAGAGCTGCTGGTTTGTCCCCGCACTGGGATAGGAGCAGGAGGGTTGTGGGACAGTAGGGGAGGTTTGTTGCACCTGTGGGCTCCTTGCCGTTAAGGTATGGTTTGTGGCGGCAGTTTGACGTGACGGCACTGAGGATGGTATAGCTGTTGAGGCAGGGGCCGCTGAATGGCGGAAGCAACACGTGGCCACATACCGTGTGGACCACTGCCTGTCTGTCTTAGGGCCTGAGCAGGTCTTAAGATGGCACCAGCCGTTGCACTTATTGCACCTAATCGAGGTGGAGTTCGAGTGGAGCCGTTTGTGGCAAATGCAGCAGTAAAATACCTCAGGTCCAGGGTTAGGTTCAATGCCAGCCCTGAAGAGAAGTATTTGAAGCAAACGTGCTGCGAGGGATTGCCCCTGTGACGAAAGATTGGGGGTGGGATACGGTACACTAGACAGGACTAGTTTATTGGGGTGGCAGTCCTTGGTCGGGAAAAAGCCGAGTCATTCCGGTAACGTAGAACCGGCTGTCATGGGAATGAGAAGATGGTGGTTGGAGCGGACGGTAATTCCCTGCACCACCAATGGAGCAACAAGGAACTGAATGATCGAGGTGAGTCCCTTTTCAACTATATATTATAGAACAACGTAATTATAGCAAATAAAAGAAATATCTCGACATAAATAGGTCCAAGATCAGAAGCAGTATTAGATATTACTTTCTGTTACGGTGAGAAGCCACAAGTCTTAGATTGGCGGGTTCTTTAATAAAATTCCTTCTCTGATCATAGGAACATAAGCTTAACCGCACAATACAGAAACTTTCAGAAACCCAAAAAAACCCAGAATGGGTTCGATACGAAAAACTCTTGAAGTGCTACCTGAATCCATCGTCCGGCACTAGCGAAGATCTGGAGACAGCAACGGAGCTTCTTTCCTCTAATCAATCCTATCTAACCTCAAGGCAGAACCGAGAGCCAAAACAGCCATGGTGAAACAAGGTCAACAAAGAAATGAATTCTTTAATCTGCTAAGGTCCCCGATTGCGATGAATGCTAGAGAGTACAGAGCTTTACTGTTCATTTACAGGCAGGAAATTAGGAGAGAAGAAGAGAAGCTTATGGCAGAGTTTCTGTGGTGGCATAGACAAGACTTCTGAAGCATCAAGGTTTAGGAAGATTCTTGCCAAATATCGCACTGTTCCAACATTAATCTGCAACGATACAGGAGAATGGACACTAGATTGCAAAGACACACTGGAGGTACTAACAGATACCCACTTTCCGGACTGCAGCGCTATTCCCAATGATTCTACAGTTACGCAGTGACAGGAACTTCGAAGACCTGATCTCAGTAACTAGGTTGGAATGGGCTCTGAAGTCTTTTGACCCCTTTAAACTCCATAATCTGGAATGAATCTTCGCCAGCGCTACTACAGAAAGGAAGATTTGTTCTAATACCAGGGCTGAAAGAAATATTCCCGTACTGTAAATTACGTCCCTAGAGGCTGGATATTAGGTTTTTATACCTACATTAAGGAAAGAACTGAACTCAGCCTACTGTCACCAAATCACCATGCGTACATGAAGGAGAAGTCCACTGAAACAGCTCTTCACAGGGTGGGGCTACATACAGAAAAAGCACTGCACTATCACGAATGTGCTATTAAACACTGGATTGCCATCCTATTAAACTGCCGGATAGTGATAGGCGAATGGGGGTCCTGTATAATCTGGAAAAAGGCAAACGGAGGAACTCCACAGGGAGGAGTACTCTCCTTTCTTCGATGGAACCTAGGGGTAAATCAGATTCTCATCAAACTTGGGAATAGCGGGCCAAAGTGACGGCATATGATGACGACTGGGCTGTTATCATCTAAGGTAGGTTTCCACAAATGATGAGACTACGTAATTCTTCAAGTTAAATTTTGCAAAAAAGGCTACCGTCTTTATAGAGCAAATGGATGGGGGATAGAATCCACCATTCATACAATTTCTTTCTCAGGGTGGTTTCCACAAATGATGAGACTACGTAATTCTTCAAGTTAAATTTTTCAAAAAAGGCTACCGTCTTTATAGAGCAAATGGATGGGGGATAGAATCCACCATTCATACAATTTCTTTACAGATGGGTCCAGAATGGCGGAATGAGTAGGAACGATTGTCCGCAATTTGATGTCCAAAAGTCTTTCAGACTCTCTAATTACTGTAGTGTATTTCAAGTTGAAATCTATGCTGCAACAAAAGCAGCTTAATTGGCTCTGAAATTAACCCCACTTAATACTCGGGCAACTATTTTCACTGAAATACATCTGGCTACTAAAGTAATTATGACTCCTTGGACTAACTCGAAATGTGTTCAACAATGCAGATCCAAAATGGATGAACTCTGCGGAAATGGGCAGGTCACTATTTACTGGATACCAGGGCACAAAAGAATAGAAGGAATGAGCCGATGAACTCGTTAAGGCAGGTATTTGCTTACCGAGAATGAGCATGAAATAGCTCTGGAAGCGCAGTCGAGTTCTGTTTGCTTCGCAAATCAATACGCTTATTTTCTCAATTATACTTAAAATAGAGTAAAGTAGATATACAAGGTGAAGTCTCAAATTAAAAAGACTGACCTAAAATAGAACCGACTCAAGCTTTGATCTGATAAATTCGAGTTTATTTATTAAAAATAGTCCCCTCTGACTACGAAACACTGTTTTGCGCGATCTAAAAGCTTTTCGAAAAAGTGTTTCAGGTCATTGACCGGAATGTCCTTCACGAGGTCAATACAAGCCTTTTGGATGGCCTCTACGGACGCAAAACGTTTTCCTTTCATGGCGCGATTTTTTAACATCTCGCTAATTTGCGCCCACGCCCCTACGGAAGAGAAGGACGAGGCGATCAAAGATGCCTTCTATGAGCGCTTGAAAATAGGGCTGGAAACAAAAGAGTACACTCTTTGTGTGTTTGTGGATATTGAAGGAGCCTTCGACAATGGTGCCTTTGACTCTATGTGCTCTTCTATCAGAAGTCATGGATTGGAAGAAATCATTGTCAGATGGATCCATCCATGGATAAAGAAAGCGATGAAGGAGTCAGGGTTGATGTTAAGAAAGTTTGCCCACAAGGCGGTGTACTCTCTCTCCTACTTCGGTGCTTCGTGGTGGACTCTTTTCTTAATGATATGCAGGAAATTGGACACATCCAAGCATACGCAGACGATGTGGGCGTTTTAATCTCAGGACGATCACTTGCAGGTAGCTCTAAGTAAGATTTAGTATTGGTGCGAATTGCACGGTCTTTCGGTGAATCCTACAAGAAGCACCTTTGTGTTTTTCACTAGGAAACGCAATATGGAAGGCCTGTTACTACCCTCATTGAAAGGGGTAACACTGCAACTATTTTCTGAGGCTAAATATCTAGGAGTAATCCTAGATAGTATACTTACCTCGAAGAAGCACGTCGAGCAGAAGGTCTCTGGAATACTAAAAGTCTTCTGGCAGTGTAAGAGAACCTTTGGCAAGACATGCGGTCTAAGAGCGGCGATAGTACACTGGCTGTGCATCACCCTGATTAGACCCATTATTACATACGCCTCTGTAGTATGGTGGAAAGCCACAATGGTTAATTCCAGAGTGAAACTCCTAAGCAGGCTACAGAGAAGGGTGTGCTTGGTTATCACAGGTGCCATGAGCACGACATCTGGTGATGCCCTTAATGCCATTCTGAACTTGCAACCTCTAGATCTTCAAATTCGAAAGGAAGCAATGAAGGCGGCGTATAGGCTCCAGTTAAACGGAGTCTGGTGAAATGAAGTAAGCACTGGCCACTTTCAGATATACCACCAGTTGTCGGAGCGGTGCACACTGTTCTCGATGCCGGTAGACAATCTGATGCCAGTCGTTAGCTTCGGTAGAAAGTATGATGTTTTGATCCCAGATAGAGATCAATGGTTAAGTCCAGAGAACCTATTAACGGGCTACCAGCACATTTTCTACACCGACGGATCCAAAACCAGTGATGGAAGCGGATCTGAATGGTACTTCGACGAGGACACTAAGTACTCCTGTACCACAGGACAGATGCCACGGTATTCCTTACGGAAGCCTATGCCATCTTGAATGTGGCCTACTGGCTAATTGAAAAAAAGTGGCGGGGCAACAGTATTGGAATTTGTAGTGACAGTCAAGCTGCACTGATAGCCCTTGCTAACCGACGCTGCTCTTCGAAGTTAGTCGGTGAATGTAAGACAAAACTGAACAGTGTTCCAAAACACAACAAAGTTAGTCATATTTGGGTGCCTGGACATTGTGGTATTACATGAAACGAGTTAGCTGATAAATTGGCAAATGAAGGCTCTGCAAGTATGCCACTAGGCCCTGAGCCCATTCTAGGCGTCAATTCGGCATCGATTGAACTATGGATTGACGACTTCATGAGGTCTACCCACAGAGGTCGTTGGTCTCAGTTGAACTCGTGCAGAGTAGCCAAGTGCTTTGTGGAAGAACCAAACAGGAAAACAGCGACCTTTCTCCTAAAACTCAGCAGGAAGGACCTGAGAGTACTGGTGGGTATAATAACAGGGCACAACGTCTGTGGTCAGCATATGGCTACCATGGGGCTCGTAGACAGCCCGATATGTATGTCCTGTCTTGAGAATGACGACACTGCAGAGCATTTTCTCTGTAGCTGTCCTGCATTTTCCAGAATCAGACTTAGGATATTGGGTTGCGATACACTGAGTATGGACAAAGTTCATACTCTTCCTCTTCCGGTTCTCTTAAAATTCATCACTGAATCCAAGACATTTGTGGAAGAGTGACCTAAACTAATTTATCCGTTTTTACCTTCCACCTTTTCATCTTTCCTATTCTTTTCCTACTGATTTCTATCCGGATGTAGTACAATGGTCTACCGACTGAGTGCTTGGACTTGGCCAAACCCCCACAAATCTATTCTAATCTAATCTAAAGTTCCTATGAGCGCTTCCCCCGCCACGACATAAAAATCGCGTTTGGCGACTTCAACGCCAGGGTGGGCAAGGATGGAATTTTTGGTCCATCAGTCGAAAAAATTCAGCCTGCACAACGAAACATCCGGTAACGGACAGAGGCTGATCGACTATACCGGGGCACGAAAAAAATGGTAGTTTGCAGCACCAGGTTCTAGCATAAAAAGATACACCAAGCTACGTGGCTGTCTCCTGATCGAAAAACGCGAAACCAGATCGATCATGTTGTGATAGATGGAAGACACGCTTCTAGTGCATTAGATGTACGTACGATCCGGGGACCCAACATCGACTCGGATCATTACCTTGTTGCAGCCAAACTTCGCACACGCCTTTGTGCTGCAAAAAAGGTGCATCTACCTACGCAAAGAATGTTCAAAAAAGGAAGAGAGACGTATTATCCGACAGAAGAAATGAAAGGCCGAAATACGTGAGTGCGAGGAGCTTGAGATGCTGGCCAACGAGGTGAGAATAGCGATAAAGCGGACTCCCGGCTGAGCTATTCAAACATGTTGGCGAAACCGAACCGCGTTTATTCATGAAGTATTAAAGATATATCCTTATCGTGTCGGTCTACTTGTCGCGGGGATGGGGCTTAAGTAGTGATTTAACCCCATGTTACGGAGATAGATTAACCACGAACTAAGAGGACAGCTCCGTATAATAATTGGGTATCCACCCATCCGCGGAACGGCGGAGTTGGTGACCACCCAAGTACTACGCGGAGATTACCGTACCGAAGACCTGGCAGGAGGGATAAAATGCATTTTATTTTTTTTAATGTGGAGGCTAACGAAGAATATTTCTGCACGAGGTAATTCACTTTTGGGAAATCCTCTCATCGAGCAATCGACGGCTCGGGCATCGGATGTGCAGATCCGAACCCCACACCCCTTATGACCGGAACTGACCCCCAGGGTTCCGGAGGAAGCGCACTACTAGTGGTGAAACATGGCACATTGGCTATGCCAATGGAGATCCGAATAAGTGTAAGCGATACACCATTGTCGAAACGACCCGAAGCAACTAAACAAGATGTGTAGGATGTGCAGATGGTGGACAATCTCTCAGTAGACTCAGATGGATCTCAGGAACCTAAGTAAGGGTAAAAAGACTAAAGTCATTGGAAAGTCGAACGCAGGTGCTGGTCTATCCGCAAGGCAGATTAAACGAAGAAAACAGAGGGCGCAGAAAGCCGAAGCATTAGCTAGGGCAAGTACTCAAGCTCCGTCAACTTCGACACCTGTAATGGAAACAGGAAAGCGTGTCAGAATAGAGGATTTCTCTGTAACGTTGCACTCTTCCGGAAACGACCGGGAAGTTTAGGAAGGCGAAGAAGAGGAAAGTCGAGAGACGGAAGTCGGAAATGCCTGCATCCTCGATCCAATTCAAGGCACACAAACCTTTACCTGACAAGGCAGAGGCTAAGGGACCTCTAATGTCGAAAGACACTCTTCCGACAACATCTGGCGAATCATTCGCGAGAACGGCAGCAAAGGCAATTAAGGTAGAGATACATACCGACAAACAAGAAGGTCTACTGTGCAAAGAGCAACAAAACTATTTTGACAGCTATCTTTGGAAAGCTATCGGTGAGTCCAAAGACACGCCGACTTTCGAGCAAAAATTCCAGCCTGCGAAAACAACAAGTTCATTCTTGTTGAGAGTAGCAAAGAAAGGCTGGTACAAGCGAGTGTCTGGATTCTGGGTCCTTCCTGTAGTTCAGCACAACTCCTCACATGCAACCGTGTTCAAAAGAAAGATCTTGACACGACTCTCTGGAGAGTATACTCGTGCACTAGGCAGAAATCCGCTAAATCTTCGGAGGCGGGTTCCCACCTGGTACTAGATATCGATATTGGGTCTCTCAAGGTTCTTAAGTCGAAGTACGGGTGCCGTCCTCACCTACATCTGGGGCGGATCCAGTTCCGCTTCCAGGATAAGATGGAGGACAAAGCGTAAATATACTCAGTCTCATGACTGAAGTAATATTTACACAGATAAATCTGCAGCATAGCAAAGCGTCTACGGCTCTCTTGAGCCGTAGGCATGCAAAACTGCAAACAAACCCAAACATAATACTTATACAAGAACCATGGGCATGTCACAAGCGTATCTGTGGTCTAGGTGCTATGTCGTGGGGACAAATACTTCATTGTGAAGGGAATGTGAGACCGCGAGCATGTATTATCATGCCGAGGTTGATCGAACACACGATGTTAAAAGAGCTATGCTCCGGAGATATCGTTGCTGCAAAAATAAAGTACTTGAAAAGTGGGAACAGTGTCGAAGCTATCATAGTTTCGGCCTACCTACCCTACGACTCTTTACAGCCACCTCCTTCGAGGGAGCTAAGAGAAGTGGTCAAGTATGCAGAATCGAATAATCTGGGGCTAATAGTGGGCTGTGATGCAAATTCACAGAACATTGTGTGGGGAAGCAGCAAATGCAACCCCAGAGGTCTCAAGTTACTGGATTTTATCCTGTCATCCGATTTGGTCATTCAAAACACTGGTAAAAAACCAACTTTTGTAACCAGAAGGAGACAAGAGGTGATTGATTTAATACTTACCAATAGGTCAGTTGGAAATCAAATCAACCGATGGCGAGTTTTGGAAGAGGACTCTCTTTCTGATCATCGTCTTATCGAATTCCGACTGGGAATTGACACAATATCAATACCTTCCGGTAGGAATCCTCGAAATGTGGACTGGGACAGGTATGGTGAGCTTGTAACAGAGCGATTACCAAACCTGAAAAAACTCAAATCAGCAGAAATTATTGAAGATGCTACTAAGAAATTAGAAGGTACTTTAATCAATTGCTTTGAGGAACTGTGCCCACTCAGGCAAAGCAGACAGGGGAAAGCGGTTCCTTGGTGGAACCCTGAACTGTCGAAGCTTCGTGTACGGTCCAGGAAACTTCTTAATAAGGCCTTAAAGACCACAACAGAAGAGGACTGGGCTAATCATCGACTTACACAGAGAGAATAATATAAGAAAAAAAAGTACGGGAAGCCAAACTTGAATCCTATAGAAATTTCTGCAGTAACGTCGAAGAAATGAGGGAAACAGCGAGACTTTGTAAGGTCCTTCATTTAGACCGCTCAGTAAGGCTGGATTCCATTCGAAAACCTGATGGTTCATACACCATTTCCAAATGGGAAACGTTTAATGCTCTACTCGAAACCCATTTTCCGGGTAGTAGAACTCTCTCTGAAGTTGAGAGTGGCATGAACAATAACGATAGCAACGGTGGAACCTCTAGGTACAGCTGGTGTATTGCTAGTCGGATAGTGACAAGGGAATCGATAAGGTTTTCCTTATCTTCCTTTGAGAACTTTAAGTCCCCTGGACCTGACGGAATATAACCAGCAATGCTTAAAAAAGGAGGAGACAGGCTGATTGAGGCCCTGAAAAGGATCTTCACAGCCTGTCTTGCATTTAGTTATATACCATCCCAATGACGACGCGTAAGAGTAGTATTGCAAAAAGTTTTAGACCAACCAGTTTGACATCGTTCATGTTGAAAAGTCTGGAACGAGTGGTGGAGAAACATATTCGAGTGGGGGTATTGCCGAGAAGTCCACTTAGTAGAAATCAACACGCTTACCAGAGTGGAAAATCATGTGAATCAGCCTTACATGATCTTCTTGGCAAGATTGAGGCCGGGCTAAAAGCTGACGAATACACAATGGGCGTGTTCGTGGGTATTGAGGGGCTTTTGATAATGCCACTTTCGGCTCAATATGCACTTCTGCCTAACGACACGGAGTTGATCAAACCATTGTAAAATAGATATATTCCATGCTCTCTGAGAGGCTGTTAACCGCTGGTGAGAACAGTGACGAACTAATCACCGTCAGGGTCAAGCAAGGATATTCCCAAGGGGTTGGTCTTTCTCCGCTTCTGCGGTGCTTGATCGTAGACTCTCTTCTAGCGGAGATGCAGGAACTCGGTTTTCATGTCCAAGCACATGCGGACGACGTCTGTGCGCTAACATCGGATAAATGCCTAAGAAGGCTTTGCATGAAAGTGCAGAGGATCCTGGACGAAATCGATGACTGGTGCACGAGACAAGGTTTTTCCGTTAATCCGAACAAAACCACCATAGTCTTGTTTACGAGAAAACGGAAATTGGATGGACTTAGGCTTCCAACACTGAAAGGTGTGACACTTGGCCATTCCGTTAAGTTAAATATCTAGGAGTATCTTGGATAAGAAGCTGCCATGGGAGACACACGTTTCACTGAAGGTGAATCGCTCATTAAGGATTTTTCAGCAATGCCGCAGAGCCTTTGGCAAAACCTGGGGTTAAGACCCTGCTGACCTGTGTGGTCCTATTGATATACACATCACTTAGCGATCATCACCTACACCTCTGTGGTCTGGTGGGGCGGTGGTTAAGTCCACAAATTATTCAGGCTGGAAAGAAGTGTACGTTTATGCATTACGGGAGCCATGAGTACAACCTCTGGTGATGCCCTAAATGCTATCAAGCATAGCTCCCCTTGGATCTTAAGATACAACAGGAAGCAATAAAAGCAATGTGTAGACTCCATAAATATGGTTTCTGGCACGAAGACGGAACTTTGGGACACAGAGAAATCTTTAAGTTGCTATCTGAGCAGTATCCACTGTTTTTGGCACCTAAAGACGACCTGTTACCCATAGCTTCATTTGAACAATACAGAATGCATTCAGGGAGGTTTGACGGATATTTTCTTTACCGACGGGTCCAAGAATGAAATAGGGTCTGGAGCCGGATGGTACATAAACGATAGTAATAAGAATCACTACGTTATGGGGAAATGGCAACTGTTTTCCAAACGGAAGTTTTTGCCGTCCTGAAAATAACGGAACGGATAATCGAGAAGAGATGGAGCGGGGAACAGATTGGAGTCTTCAGTGACAGTCATGCTACATTAAAGGCCTTGGAGAACGCGAACCAAACCTCAAAGATTGTTCAAGAATGTAAGAAGCTTAATTCTGTCGCAAGACAAAACAGGCTTGTACTTATATGGTTTCCAGGACACTCCGGTTTTCAAGGAGACGAAATTGCCGATGAATTGGCCAACCGTGGATCAGCGGTTCCCCCAAAAGGGCCAGAGCCGATAATCGGCATCAGTTCCGCAGGAATGATGAATTGGAAGGAAAGACGTTCGGTTGATGGTCGGTATTATAACAGGGCACAACCCATGAGGTGAGCATATGACCACCATTGGAATCATTGAGGACCCAATGTGCCTGCTTGCTTGGAGGAGGCGGATAGCACTGATCACTTTCTCTGTGAGTGTCCTGCCATGGCTAGAGCAAGGCTACGAGTTTTGGGTTCCGATGTCATGAGAATGAGTAATATTCGTTCTCTAAAACTGGAAGATGTTTACAGATTTGCCAAAGAATCTGGAAAATTCTCACAAAACTAACTATCTCTATCTCTGTCTCTATTCTTTCTTATCTCTTTCTCTGATACTTTTCTGCTTCCATCCCTGACTATCTACTCTTTTTCCAGAGCTCTAAAGACAATGGGCTTTTTAGCCTGATGTGTTTTAGGACCGTTTCAAATTTCAAGAAAAGATATATACACATGCCCCACAAAGTCTGCGTTCACCCTACAATAACTTTTTAGTGAATGAAACACACAACCTGATTTTATAATTTTTATAAATTTGTATATATTTATATGTTTATTATATGTTTAAGTTTCAAAAACAAAATTAAATTTCAAGATTCCTCACATAAGTTTTTAGATAACGGTGAATAATGGCTGTATCAAGTAAATAAAGCGACCATAAAGTCTGCGTTCAGTCTTAAAGTCTAAGTCTCCATGCACTACCCCCTCACATGTTTTGAGAGAAATATTACGAATTTTCCAATGAAATTCACATGAGATGTTGATTTCGTGCTTATTTTGCTAAAACTAGCACCAACACTATTCAGTTAATAATAGTTTTTAAGTTATTTGTTGATAAAATTTGTCTTTTACCTTCACCAAAGTTTGATACAATAAGTGCACTTATCACATTTATTTTAATAAATATTCAAACTACATTAACATACACACACGTTTTTAACTCTTTTTATTGATATATACCATAAATTAACAATTTAAATTGCATTTATAACTTGCAAACACTTGACGCGCCAGCTAAATTAACAATAACTGAAAAGCATGGCTGAATGGAGTGCTGCCAGAAGCAAAAAATAAAAAAAAAATAGAATGCGATTGAAAACGAAGCAACATAGGAACATAATTTCCACACACTCTTTTTTGTTAGAATAATGAGGGAATGGGGGTTTACAACCTCTAAGGTGTATATATTGAGTTCATAAATATATATAAATACAATATCGATATGATTTTCGAAATACAGTTCAGCTTCACGTAAAACTCCTATGTGCAGCGGAGACGGTGTTGGACTATTAAGGGTTATTTTTTTGAAATGCGGCCGAAGGCCGCCTACGCAGAACAAGTTTTAGGCAAAAATACTGTGGACAGCATAGACGGTCTAGTATCTAGTATAAAAATCGCGCGATTTTTTATTCCAAATTTTCGCCTGCGGCGCTAGTTTTTTTTTAATAAAATAATTATATATGTATATATATATATATAATATATTCATAATATAGTGAAAATTTCGCGCCTGCGGTGCTATTTTTTTCTTTTTATTTAAATATATGTATGTATATATATATATCATATATTCATAATATAGCGAAAATTTGAAATTAAAAATCGCGCGATTTTTTATTCCAAATTTTCGCCTGCGGCGCTATTTTTTTTTTTTTATATTAAATATTTATGACGTATTTTTGTTTAAAATAAAATATATGTATAAATATATATATATATAAAACAAAAAAAAAATAATTGGCGCGTACACTTCTGTTACACCCAGAAAAATAACATTGGTTAAATGTAACAGTTTCCGTGGTTAATTTTACTACCATGTAAATTGTTGTTGCAAAAATTCTCAGCTAACTGCAAACGTTGGTCAAATTAACAATTTTTTTTCGGTTAGTGCGCGCTCTGTATAATTTGTTGCTGTAATTTTAACAATTTTAGCTTGTTATATTAACTGTTTGAAAAAGTTAAAATTTTCCTTACATTTTGTTGTTGTTTCCTTACCAACAAATATGGTAGAATTAACCAATTCAAAAATTGTTACTTTCTTCACTTACTATTTGTTCAGTAAAATTAACCTACGTAAATCGTATTTTTTTTCTAATGTTATTTTGTTAGTGTGATTTAACTGATCTTATTTGGTTAATTTTACAATAAAATTGTACATTTGAAAAAAAACTAAATCAACCATAAACCTTGGTTAATTATACCAGTACCAATCAGTTAAAATATTTCTCCCTGCAAATGCCTTTTAACAATTTCAATAGGTTATTTTGACAGTGGCAAATTGTTCCACTACTATTCCTTGTGTTAAAGTAACCATTGATACAGCAGTTAAAAAATAAACGATTGCAATAATAGAAGCGGACCATGTTGTTGCTGTTGTTATTGTTTGTAAAGGAACTTCGCCGACGCTCGCTGCAATCAGTTGGTTGAAAACTTTGAGCAAGCCGGTTGAATGTAAATTGTGTGTGCAAGTTATAAAAATGGAAAATAATATTTTGGAATCTGCAGAAAAGGACGGACTGGAATCTTTATTAGACTCTTGGGGATTCAGCTACATTTTACAAACATTAAAAGGTAGGTTTATTAAAAATAACTTTTGTAAATTAACAAAAATGCTGGTGAAACGGCGTCATGCAACCATTCCGTTATTTGGCTTTGGTTGTGTTGTTGCTTTATATTATAAAGTGTGAAAATAAATGCATGGATCGATTTCTGTTTGTAAATGAAATAAACTTATTAAGTAAATGTGTAATATTTTAACAAATCGTAGATGAATCTATAACACTTGAACGGCTAAGATATTTGGAAGAGCAGGACTTGACATACTTATTCCGGGAACGTAAGTTAGGAGAAAAAGTGGAGTTTCGTTTCAAGCTTCAGCAATGGAAAATCGCAAATGTAAGTACAAACATAAAATTTGTATTTTATTCGGTAAACAAAATACAACTTTTCTATTTAAGGGATATTCTGATGTCAAAGCCTGCGATACAATATCTGTAGACACGACTTTCCTGGAAGACGTGGAAAATTCACAATATTTAAACTGCAGTCAATCAACAAGCTCTTCTTCTAAAGTTATTCACGATCCTAATGGGTACCGCGGCTCCATTGTGAGTATATAAATATGCAAATATCTACAGTGAACGTCAAAAGAAATTGTGCATCATAAAATTGCAATATTCACGAAAAATTACTTATTCTAAAACAAGTTCGCAAATTCCTAGTAAAAGTATTCATTCACGAATACAATAAAAAATGTAAATAATAAATAATAATAAATACAATAAATAGTGTAAGTTAAACTTCGAGTATGCAATTTTGTAGCTTGTTAAATTTTGGTATAATAAGGTACTATTACTTAAAAGCCTACTATTACTTAAGCCGCTAAAACAATTACCTGATTTTTGGCAATTCTTTTTTCTAAACCCCAGAATTTTTTTGCATACAAATTTATAAGCTTGATTTCTTCTTAGTATCGTACTATACTAAAATTTAAATTACATTAAATTAAATCTTACTCACTGTAAAGTATTTCAATTTACATTCAAAATTTAGAATATTCAATCGGTATTGGGGAGTCATCCAAATGGATACTATGTCAATCAGACTTCCAAAGAAACTGGAAAACTGAACGACGCAGCACGTAAAATTCTAATAGATTCTATAGTAACTTGGCACTTGAGACATAAAATAAAACTTGGAAGAAAAGAATTTGAGCACATTTCTATTAAAATTGAAGAAACATTTAATGATGACAAGGTTTGTATTTTATTTAAAACGATATTTTGATATTTTTATTTGGATATTTTCTACATAGGCAATTTATTTTAATTTAATTGGATCGCGGCCCTCAGGAAGATTGTATGACAAATATTATAATACTGCAAAACGTTTAAAGAGAACGGGTGAATTTGTTTATGAAAAAAGCAATATAGGTGGTGAATCTCCAAAAGCCGATATTTCTAACTGTGGAGAAGAAACAGGTATACTGAAGCCGAATTTTTCTACGTCTTATGTGTACCATTATAAACATTTTGATTTATTCCTTAGAAATTGTAAAGGCTCAAGATTGGCTAAAAATTTTTACGGTGCCGTGGAATGACGTGCAGAAAAATGGTCAAAGTGTTTTAAAAAACGAAGACAAGAAATTCTAAACACAAACGGTACACAAAACAGAATTTTTGAAGTCTTACAAAATTGGAAGCTCTTTTCACATTCATTGGGGTATAACCCGGTAAGTAAAGTGCTTATGATAATTATAAATAGGGCAACTCCTACAAAAATTTGAATGTTTTCCAAATTTTACGAATTACCATAGTACAATATATAGTAACAGTATCAATCTATTTTTAGATTCAAATCGATTTTAGTTATTTGCATCCACATTCCACATCCATCGTCGATAAATGGAAGACCTTTAATCTCAAAATTATCCCACTGCTAAAAACAAAGTTGACGGATCCGGCGCACTTGCAACAATTGGAAACAATAAAATCACAAGAAAAAGGTTTGTCAAGGCATTTACTCAAACATATATTTATTTATATTTACATATCTTTACTATTTCTAAACATATACATAGGTTCAGAACAGATCATTGCACTACTGCTTCATGTTTTGCTGCGTCCAACAATAAAACGAAAAGCAAATACCGCAAGAAAGATTTACCGGTCTACTATCAAAGATTCGCAGATGTCGTTTATTCTTCATGTTGTTACGGCAAATGATGTTGAAAACTGTTTAAACAAGCTGAAGACTTCCCTTTATGATCGCGGTGAGACCTTACAACCAATAATTATTGCAGTTGGCTATAATTTATGTGACGCTAAATTTTATGTTTACTTTGATGAAATCAAATATGAGATGCCCTGTTTTTTGAGTGCGTTTGATACTTGCTTTAAGACATTTCATGTCCTTCATTTAAAATACCCCAGTGATAGCTTAGAATTTTGGTTGTTTGTTCAAAAGTATTTTTATTCGATAAATTTAGAAGGCGACAAAGCATCCCCAAATGTACTGTGTTTAATTAACGATCTTAAATAATATGTTAAGAAAACTTTGTCAATAAGCGTACATATATGTATGTATAATAATTCAATATGGTATCGTGCTTTTTGTGTGAACAAGTTTTTCAAAATGTGAATTTTCTTGCAATCCACTTTAAAGTTTTACATAATTTGACATCTTCAAGCACCTTCTTTTGTGTACATTGCAGTCACCATTTTCAGGGGTCATTTAAAAAACATTTTAAAAACATAGGGGTTTTAAAAACATTCGATCATTTTTTAAAAGATGTTTTGTGCAAAACGAATAATGCAAACGCCATATAATTTTTGTTAAGACTGTTATGGATAATTAAAAATATGGTTTAAAAGCTTTTACTATGCTACATATTGTTTTTACAAATTAAGTATGTTTAGTTTTCCTGAAAAAAAAATTTAATGTACTTTTTTTTATATAAAGGTATCTGAGAGAGATTACTGAATAATTATAATTTAGTTATAAAACTGAAAACTTGTGATTAAAACTACATTAAAAAAGCTCGAAGAGATTTGTATAAGGTTCTGATTTAACCTTTTTTTTAATTGTACGTACACTTATATATTTATGTTTAAAACGTTAACTTAAAGACTGTTAGGGATAACTTAAAAAAAATCTCCAACATTGTTACTTTTTGTGAATTATTTTTACTACAATCCATTTAAAAAAAACAAAATAAATTTTCCTGAATAAAATACAAATACTGTTTTTACCTTTACAGCGTTGATGTTTAAATCAAAACGATATAGAGTAGAAATGTAACTATAAAGATTCTAATTGTATAATAACTATTCTAAAAAAATTTTATTGTATCTATAATTGTGGTAATACTAAACAATTAATATTGTTATCACACAATTTATATTGTAGGATTACAGTATAAATAGTACTTTGACAATTTTAATTGTTTATGTACCACAACTTCAGTAACAATACAATTTTTTATAGTAATGTAACAGTAAAAATAGTTAATTCTACAATTTTTGTGGTTATATTACAATTTTTACATTAGTTTTTACCAACTTTTGTGGTTAGGTGGGCATTACTATTAATATAAGTTAATTTTACCAATTTTTATAGGTTGGAGCCATACGAACCTACTTTTGTGGTTAAGTTAACCAATTTCACATTGTTAAATTTCAACCATTTTTTTTGGTAAAATTAACAATTTTTAACCACAACTTCAGTAAGGGTTGCTAACTATTTTCTATTGGTTGGTTTCACCCATAGTTATAGGTTGGAGCCGTTTTAACATAGTTTTTCGGTTAGTTTTACCAATAAAATTGTTTGAGTGTAGGTGATTGGCCGAGCTCCTCCTCCTATTTGTGGTGTGCGTGTTGATGTTGTTCCACAAATGGAGGGACCTACAGTTTCAAGCCGACTCCGAACGGCATATATGTATATATATTTTTTTTTATTCCGTTGTGTAGTTTAGGCGGTATTGAGTAACAGAGTACAGACATTCGCATTTATATATATTTATATATATATATTAAAAATTCAAAATGGCGGATCCAATATGGCGGACGGATTTTTGAAAAAATTCATGAATTCGCATGAAACTCGTTACTCAAGGGTTTTTTAGTCGATGATTACGAATCTTTTGTTAGTTTCAAAAAATTTAAGAAGGCGGATCCAATATGGATAGCTAAGGTCCAGACAGTTAAGGCAAGACTAGTTTTGGTCCAACCAGCAAGGGTAAGACAAAATCATTTTCCTGACAGTTAAGGCAAGAATATTTTTGTTCCAACCGGTAAAGGTAAGGCAAGATCATAGTATATTAAAAATTTCTCGAAAGCAAACAAGTCAATAGACTTGTTCGACATATGACATAGATATGATGAATTGTATATTAGTATGGTATGTGGGGGTTAGGGCATAATGGTATATAAATAATTCTTTATATATCCGTGAAAATTAATTATGTAGGTAGAAAGAAAAAACTATTTTTAAAAATAAGATAACCAAAATTAGCGATGGTTATCTTATTATTCAACTGCTGAGTGATAATATCTTATTGACATATATTTTTAAAAATGCTTATTTCAAGTAAAACCGGAGGTAAGACATTATAAAAACTCGCAAATTATATTGTTTTATAATATAAATTTAACAGTAGCATTGTTAATTGGTTCCACTGATTTTCCATCACTTGTCATTTTTACATGAATTTATCAAAGAATTGCCTGGGTTTCAATGAAAATAACGAACTAAACCTCAAAAAACTCGTCAAATTCTTAACTTCAGCTAAAAAAAAAAATTCAGGATGAATTGTTATAAATAAATTTTTTATTTAAATTAATTAAAAACCGATAGTTTCAACTTAATCAAGAAGATATTTATGAAGTTATTAAGCAAAGATTCAAAAGTGTTATGTTTATGAAAAATCACCTTTACAGCCATATGGTAGCGATCAAAAAGTAAAACAAGGGATATGTCACGACACACCAAAAATGTTATGATTGGAACTGTTTCCAAATCTATTAGGTATCAAAAAAACAAACCAACTTCAATTAATTTGTAAAAAAAAATGTAAAATTGTCAATTGTCAATTGTCAATTGTATCTAAACAGCTATAATTTTTATTGTGGATTTTTAATGTCACAAAATCCTTCAAGACACAAATTCAATGTAAATTAAAAATATTTTTGACAAATCATTCGCCATATTGGATCCGCCATTTTGAAATTTGGAAATCTAACACCAGATTTGTAATCAGCGACCCAAAAAACCCCCGAGTAGCGAGTTTCACGCGAACTCATGAGTTTTTTCAAAAATCCGTCCGCCATATTGGATCCGCCATTTTGAATTTTTAAATTTTTCATTTTGTATTTTAAAGTAAACTTTATTAGCTAAATTTTGAGACCTCGTACAACTCTTTCCGTTGAAATGAATTTTTTTGGCATAGGTTATTAGAATGAATTTAATGAATTTTGATTACATTTTTAGCCATATTAAATGAGCCAACTTGAATTTCGTTTTTGGCCACTTTGCATTGAAAAGAAGATAAAAAGAGCTAAATTTTAAGCCCTATTAGAACTCTCTAGGTCAAAAACATTTTTGGATGGATAGGGGTCTCCCGTTGAGAAAGAATACCCCATATATATTTCATGCACGGAGATTCGACTCTACGTACTTCCGAATGGTACTCACGCACCAACCCAATCAGCTATGGCGGCTGCCAATAAGGAATAGATTTCAAAATTGTATTAATGCTTCAACTGCTAGCAGAGCCTTAACACATAAACAGTCAAAAAAGCATTGCGTTCAAAAATGACCTTTAGCAACAAGCCTCTAGAACTTTGGGAAAGGTTATTTTTTCGGATGAAAGCAACTTTTGCATTTTTTGTATCGAAGGAAATAACATTTCTTGGAGGAAAGAGGCTACAACGAGGCTAATATGAATTGTTGAAACTTCGTGGGTACCCTACAAGCTATTAGAAACGTGCATGTGTAGTTTTGAGAGTTTTTTGAATATTTTAAAATATGTGTCGTCTTTTGAATTTCATTTTTAAATTTCAAAGAAAAACTATTATTTATTTTTTAAAGGATATGATCTAAAGACAAATTGTTCACTTTATTTAATAAATTTAAAAGTTAAAAATAATACAAAATGTATGTCAATAACTGAAACCTTTTTCCATGTTACTTTTTCAACTAGCCTCAGAGGAACGTATACTGCTGACACCAAGTGTATATAGCATTTTTCAACAAGAACAAACATATTCTGACCATATTCAGCACCAAGAGCACATTTCGAATGATATACATCGCATAATCCGACCGTTTCAGGTGAAGATACAATAACAGCGAAACGAGCAAACATTGTGAAGATGTGATACCCGATTCGTTGAAGAGCCAACGTAGTCGTGCGTTTCTTCCGTTTTCGATTTATTTTATTTTGTGTCAAAGAGAAAATATAGAAGAGAAAGAGATTTGATATCGAACAAATTGGCACGTACTACTGCAGAAAATACTATCATTGCACCACCCAAGAGTTTTGGCCTCTAGTATAAAAATATATGTTCATTACCATACAAACAAGATCTGGGCAGTTTCGTTGCAATAAATGTTTACATGATAACGACATAGTCGCTTTATCAAAAACTTGGTTCAATAAGCATATCGTGATCATAATATAAATACGCCACATTAAAATATTTAAACTCTTTGTCTGAGTGTACCGTTCTCCCGATTTCAGTGAAACATGCACCGACTTCAAGAAAATTACTTTCTTTAGTGAAGAAATAAATGCTAACCACTATATACTTATCAGGTCAGTCAATAAGATCATGCGTTTTTTAAAGGTGGTTTTAAAATTAATAAAAAATATGCTTAAAGTATTTATTAATCAATAATATATTTTCCTTCATTATGTGCAATGTCTTCACAACGTTTAGGCAAATTTTCAATTCCCTGCTCAAAAAATTGTATGTCCTTGGAGCCAAAATACGCTTCGATATCCCTTTGTATAGCTTCTTTTGAGAAGTAGTTCTTATTACTCATATGGGATTTAAGTCCACGGAAAAGGTGATAATCACAAGGTGCAAAATCCGGAGAGTATGGTGGATGCAGCAGTAGCTCCCATCCGATCTCGTTCAGCTTGCCTAATGTTTGCCTTGCGGTATAAGGTCTTGCGTTATCGTGGTGAAACAAAACTTTGCGTCTATTCACTAAAGACGGTCGATTTTTGTTAAGTGCCTCATTCAGGTTTTATAGCTGATGGGAATAATAATCAGCAGTTATCGTCTGGTTTGGTTCCAGAAGTTCATAATAAACAATACCGGTCATATCCCACCAAATAGATAGGAGAATCTTCTTGGGGTGAAGGCCATCTCTAGGGGCCGGTTCTGGTGTTTAATCTTTATCTAACCATTCGCGTTTCCGAACAGAATTATTGTAAAAGACCCATTTTTCATCACCAGTAACGATACGGTTCAAAAAACTTTCATTTTCAAGCCGTTGCAGCACATTCACTCTCTGCTGAAGGTTGGCGGCTGAACCCATTTTCCCAGCTTTGAAACCTTTCCCCAAGTGAACCAGGTGCCTGTTAACTGTTCCATGCGATGAATTTAACCTCTGAGCTATCATATCGACTGTCAAATTTGGTTCAGCTTCCACGAGTTCGAGCAAGGCGTCGGAGTTAAACACTTCAGGACGGGGCATCCTCCACGTCGCAGTTAACACTTCGGAATTTTGAAAACCACTTTTGCGCTGTCCTTACACTCACGGTATCCTCTGAGTGGACAGTGTTTATTTCTGCAGCAGCAGTTGTTGCATTTTTACCACTTTTATAAAAAAAATACAAAATATGCCTCTTATACGCGTTCGAAGAATTCATTTTATTTTTTAACAACACGTGCATCTATCCGCGATTAAAATCACTTGTTGAATGCACAATATGTATATCAAAGAAAATATAAATACTTCCGTTATATTCCGCGAATAATTTTTTGTATGCAAAAATCGTTAAAAAGTGAAATTATGGGTAAAATACGTACGAACTTATGGACTGACCTGATGCTAAAGGTGAGTGAACCAAGTGAGAAAGCGAAGCATCCCAGGAAAGCTGGTTGTGCGCTGGGCTTGGGACCCGCCACTTAAAAATCCCCCCAATGAAAATATGTAGAAAGTCTCGGACGAGAACTTCCTACACTGATGACGATTTTTGCACAGGAAGTAAGGACTACGATTTGAGGGCATGCACCTGGAAAATCCGGTCTCTTGATGGGAAAGGTGCCTCTGCCCGGCTGGTTGATGTCCTCGTGAGAGTAAAGGCTGACATCACTGCCATTCAAGAGATGCGATGGACGGGCTAAGGCAAGAAAACCATAGGACCTTGCGACATCTACTATAGCTATTATGTGGAGGAGCGCAAATTCGGTGTCGGAGTGGTTGTGTGAGAGAGACTTCTCCGCCAAGTACTGTCGTTCATTCCGGTAGATGAGCGTCTCGTAATAATGCGCATCAAAGCGCGATTTTTTAACATCTCGCTCGTTTGCGCCCACACCCCGACGGACAAAGGCCGATGCCACCAAAGATTCCTTCTATGAGCGCTTGGAACGTTCCTATGAGCGCTGCCCCCTCCACGACATAAAAATCGTAATCTGATGGTAATCTAATGGTAATCCGCAGCACCAGATTTCAGCATAAGAAAATGCACCAAATAACGTGGCTGTCTCCTGATCGAAAAACGCGAAACCAGTTCGATCATGTTGTGATGGATGGAAGACACGCTTCTAGTGACTTAGAAGTACGTACGATCCGAGGACCCAACATCGACTCGGACCATTAGCTGGTTGCGCTACTACGCACACGCCTCTGTGCAGCAAAATACGTACATCTCCCCTCCCCTCAAAGAGTACTGTCCAACAAACCAGCATGTACGAGGAATGAAGCAACATTTCTCGTTCTCTAGCCGCCGAAGAAGAAATCGGATTCCGGCGAGCCCGAAATAATAGTCGGTACGACGAGGAATGTCATGCTGCCGCAGAAATAAAAGATGCTGCCTATAGAGCCACGCTGCGAGCAGGCGCAACGCGAGCCATATGGGATCGCTACCGAGAGCTAAGAAAGGAAGAGGGAGGTATTATCCGAGAGAAGAAACGAGAGGCCGAAATACGTGAGTGGCGAGGAACTTGAGATGCTGGCCCATAGAAACAACGCCCGAAAATTCTACCAGAAAGTTCGCCGGATTACAGAAGGATTTAAGACCGGGGCGCTTTCCGGTACGAGCAAATACGGCGATCTGGAGACTGACATCAAGAGCATACTAAAATTATGAAGGGAAGACTTCTCGAACATGTTAAATAGTGACAGCTGCACGTATCACAGAGAATGTGAAGATCCTGAACCAAAATCGTTGACGACGAAACTGTCGTTCCCCTACCCGACCATGACGAGGTGCGAATAGCGATAATTCGGCTAAAGAACAACAAAGCCGCGGGCGCCGACGGACTGCCGACTGAGCTATTGAAACATGGCGGCGAGGAGCTGGTAAGGTGCATGCATCAGCTGCTATGCAGAATATGTTCAGATGAAAGCATGCCTGCCGATTGGAATTCAAAAGTGTTCTACTCATCAGAATTGGGAAGTACCTCTTCGAGCCTTTTGATACCAAACGAGGTTTCAGACAGGGTGACTCGCTGTCATGAGACTTCTTTAACCTGATGTTGGAAAGGATCTTACGAGCCGCAGAACTTAATTGCTCAGGCGCAATATTATATAAGAGCCACCGAATGGGTCTAGTGGTGAACGAGGACAAAACGAAGTACGTCCAGTCATCAAACAAACAGTCGGCTTACTCGCGTATCGGAACCCACGTCACTGTTGACAGTTAAGATTTCGAAGTTGTAAAAGACTTCGTTTATTTAAGAACGAGCATTAACACCGATAACAATGTCAGCCTTGAACTCCAACGTAGAATATCTCTTGCCTAAAAGTGCTACTTTGGAAGATTCTGCGGAAGATTTTTGGACCTTTGCACGTTGGAAACGGCGAATATCGCAGGCGATGGAACAATGAGCTGTATGAGCTTTACGACGACATAGGCATAGCGCAGCGAATAAAGATCCAGTGGCTACGCTGGCTGGGTCATGTCGTCCGAATAGATAGAAACGCTCCGGCTCTGAAAGTATTCAATACGGTACCAGCTGGTTTTAGCAGAGGAAGAGGAAGGCCTCCTCTTCGTTGGAAAGATCAGGTGGAGAAGGACTTGCCTTCAGTTGTTTTGTCCAACTGGCGCCGGTTAGCACGAGAAAGAAACGACTGGTGCGCTTTGTTAAACTCGGCTAAAATAGCGTAAGCGGTTATCGCGATAATTAAAAAGGAGAAGACTTAAGGTGAAACACCACCGATTTAATCAGTTGATTTGTTGCCTGACAACGCCAGGCCACACGTTGCGAAGTCGGTCCAGAAATATTTAGAGCGACTGAATTGGAAAATCTAGCCCTACCCGCCGTATTCCCCAGACATTGCACCTGCGGATTGCCATCTGCTCTCTTATTGGAGAGCGGTTCCCTTCTTTCGAGAGCCTCGCAAACTGGCTCAACGAATGGATCACCTCAAAAGAATTCGAATTTTTCGTCAGTGGAGTAAGCTTCCAATGGCACATACTTCATATAATATCATGTATTATTTAATTGTTTAAATAATTCGTGTTTTTGGCTAAGAAAGGACGGAAACTTTTTCGCGTAACCAATATAATAAAAGAAATCCTGAACAGTTACCTTTCTGTGAAAAAACCCGAGCGTCAAGTAATTAAGAAGTTGATAATTTACACAAGAGTAAAGAAAATTTACGCGAAAAGCAAGTTAAAACAGTTAAACTTCGACCAGACCCCTTACGAGTAATTTAAAGAAAATTAAAAAATTGTGTGCCTAGAGAAAGTGAGGAATCAGCTGGCTCATGGTGAAAAGAATTACAAAAAAAACAACGCAGTATTAACTGATGTTACTTCGTTGCCATGTGAATATATACATTTATTCAAGATTTTCTAAACGTGATCCCCCTCGGCAATCAATGATGAACCTTCGATTGTATTTCTGCCATGTAAAAACTTTTTATAAGAATCACTTGTCATTCCGAGCCGGCATACAACTGTAGGTCACTCCACTTGTACAACAACATCACATGCACACTATTCAACTATTTAGAAATTCTTTGAATACACTTTCAAGAATAAGTTATGTTATGTAGTTAAATGCATAATTTACTTAAATCAGCATGGATATTTCAAAGATTGACTTGTCACGTAGACTTTTTCCGGCTATTAGTTCAATTGTATTAATAAGCTAAGCTATAACATAGAATATTAAGTGAAAAACTAGCTTGTTTGGGATTGGTTATGTTTTTGTCCATTTTATTCTGTTCATCAAATATATCAGTAGCTTTTTTGATTTTACTCAATGCTGTTGATTTAAAGATTTTCTCTGCAATCAAAAACGCGCAGGATTAGTCTTCAAAATGACTTAAAAACGTTTCATATGTGATGTCTGAAGACATGCCCTGAATTGAACATCAGTAACTGCTTCCAAGTGACCTACCCGAAGATATTTAACATTCTTCCTATCAGCTGCTGTATGTCTTATAATGCTCTTCAGTGTGTTAGCGAGATTAGTCGGAGAAGTATTTGATGAACAATTTTATTTTAATAAGCTTTTAATTAAATATATAACGCCAAAGCCATATTCTATACTACACTTTGTTAGACGGAATGCAATATACATATCTGATCTATGTATATACATTCAATTTGCTTCCTATCTCATTTATTCGGTTATATCTCGAATATGCGGTTTTTATTCGGATATCTTATAACCTGCTTGCCAATAATCAGATTGAGCATGTTACACAATTTTTTCTCAAATTTCTTTAAACTTTGAATACTTATACTTCCATATCTTAAGTCTATAGGAAGTCGGAGATTGGTACTACGCCAAACATTTACTTATATACTCATCAATGGAGTAACATATTGTCCCAACTTGTTTTACAACTCTCTCTCTTTGAAAGTTTCTGTGGGGACGATGATGGAACAAAATATGCTAATAATGCTCCAGTTTTTCATGTCTATCTGGATTTTTAGTATTTTAAATAGCCTTTTACTTGAAAGGATGAATTTTTTTAATCTTTTCAAATCTTTTCAATTCGTTTAATTAGATTTTGGAAATAGAGGGTGTATGCGTCAATTACATACGAGGTAACATGTAGGTATATAAATGAGCTATTATGGAAACTTTTTAAACTCTTTAAACTCGTGACAAAAAAACTTAAGGCAACGTATCGCTTTCTACTAGTCAAATGTTAAATTACTGTGTTTTTTTAATACAACACAGGGTCCGGCACTCGAAGTCTAACCAATTAAAACGGCCATAAATTTAGTTTGGAAAATTACTTTTATTCAATTCAAAGTAAAAACTGTGTGAAAATAATACAAAATTAAGAATCAATTTACTTTTTCTCGATATGATCACCTTTTGCCGTGTATATGGCCTTGAGATGGTACAGAAACAAATCGCAAGCTGCCCGAATGTGACTTGCAGGTATTTTGATCCACTCGCGGACAATGACTTTTTTCAACGCCTCGAGACTGGTGAATCTTTTAGTTCGGACCTTGCTCTCCAAAAAGGCCATCGGATTCGCGTCTGGTGAATTTGAGAGCCGTTGTGTGGACCTTATGAATTATGAAATTGATTAAAATATTGCACGAGTGTTTGCAGCATAAATTCTATACCGCTATTATTCATGTTACTTGTTCCACATTTGGGTTGGTTTTTAGGACGTTTGCATATCACTGAATTTGTAGTTGTGCTATTGATGGTTGGCGACTAAAAGTATTTACATTTGTTGCTGTAGTGGGTGGAAAAGGTCTTCTATTTGGCAGTAATTATTTTTGTTTTATCGATAAATATACAGGACACCCCCCATAATTAGCTGTATGACTTTCACCACAATTACTAAATTTTTTACACTTGCATCTTGTTTTGGTTCGCTACACATGGATGTGGAATGTAAGTCACCGCATATCACACAAACGCTTGGTGAAGTTCAATAACTACGAGTATGGTCAAATTCCTGCCAGGTTGCACATTGTACTTCCTAAAATTTGCTTCTTCATAAATCTGGAGTTTGGTCTAATGTATGCTGCCTTTCATAACAGAGACAACATGAAAATTGTTTCCACCTAACACCTTTGTTAAATTGTTTACAAGTGTATTTGAATTTTTCTGCTATCAAAGCTAGTTTTACGAACGCGCACTGTCTGCAGAGAACGTCGAACACTCATTGGTTTGCACTTTAAGTTTACTTTTTTGTTTTACTTTTGTTTATTTTTGCGGATTTTATTCTTATTTTAATGATTTTGTTAATTCCGGATTAAAGCAATCGTACTTAAGGTGAAGTGAACCAAGTGAGAAAGCGAAGCATCCCAGGAAAGCTGGTGGTGCGCTGGGTTTGGGACCGGCCACTTAAAAATCCCCCCAATGAAAACATGTACAAAGTCTCGAATGAGAACTTCCTACACTCATGACGGTTTTTGCACAGGAAGTAAGGACCACGATTTGAGGGCATGCACCTGGAATGTCCGGTCCCTTACTGGGAAAGGTGCCTCTGCCCGGCTGCTTGATGTCCTCGTGTCCTTGTTGCAGCTAAACTACGCACACGCCTCTGTGCAGCAAAAAACATACATCTAACTGCGTAAAGAATGTTCGACATCGAAAAGCTGCAATCACCAAAGTCGTGGGTGCCGACGGACTGCCGGCTGAGCTATTGAAACATGGCGGCGAGGAGCTGGTAAGGTGCATGCATCAGCTACTATGCACAATATGTTCAGAAGAAAGCATGCCTGCCGATTGGAATTAAAGTGTGTTCTGCCCATCAGAATTGGGAAGGACCTCTTCGAGCCTTTTGATACCAAACGAGGTTTCACACAGGGTGACTCGCTGTTTTCAACCTGATGTTGGAAAGAGAGATTATACGTTGGATTTCAAGGCTGACATTGTTATCGATGTTAATGCTGGTTCCTAAGTATACGAAGTCTTTTACAACCTCGAAATCATAGCTGTCAACAGTGACGTGGGTGCCGATACGCAAGTGCGCTGACTGTTTCTTTGATGACAGGAGGTACTTCGTTTTGTCCTCGTTCACCACCAGACCCATTCGCTTTGCCTCTTTATCCAGTTTGGAGAAGGTAGAACTAACAGCGCGGTTGTTAAGGCCGATGATATCGATATCATCCGCATACGCCAACAATTGAACGCTCTTATAAAAAACTGTGCCTGAGCGATTAAGTTCTGCGGCTCGTACGATGCTCTCTAACATCAGGTTAAAGAAGTAACACGACAGCGAGTTACCCTGTCTGAAACCTCGTTTGGTACCAAATGGCTCGGAGTGGTCCTTACCAATTCTGATAGCGCTGTTCGTATTGAGCAACGTCATCTTTCATTGCCATATTAGTTTTGCGGGGATACCAAATTCAGACATCGCGGCATACAAGTAACTCCTTTCCGTACTGTCGAATGCAGCTTTGAAATCAACGAAAAAATGGTAACTGTCGATTCTCCTTTCATGGGTCTTTTGCAGGATTTGGTGCATTGTTGCATTGGGGCATTGCATTGAAGGAAGGCCACTATAACACTTTACTCCCTTAAACGACTAATAGGATCAACTTGGAGGTCTTCCCCTTACATTGTTAATTCGCTTTACACAGCAATAGAAAGCAATCCTAACTTATGGCTTTAGAAAGGGGGTACATCAAAAAGACTCTGGATTATACACAAAGGATGGAAGGGACATAAACTCATTCAGAACAACCCATAAAGGTCATTCGACCAAAGAGGAGAAATTAACCTGTATTCTTTGTAAAACAGACTTTTGTTATACCAGTTAAGTTAATTTTAATGAATGCTTTATCACAATGTTTTCTTCCAAAGAAGATTGGGATAACGGCCTTATTGAACATGAAACTGAACATGGGGATAAAGCAATTATTGCGCCTACCCGATCACTGTAGTGTATTTCTAGCGGAAGTCACTGCTATTAAGGAAGGACTTACAGCGATAAATATGAGAGTATTATCCACAAATGACGTCGTCATTTACTGGGACAGTCAAGCAGCAATTACAGCGCTAGAATCCAAAACGCGCTCGTCAAAAACAGTCACAGGTAAGGCTTTTTTCAGTAAGAGCGCTTCAACTTTTTTTTTAAATAAAACACAAACGGTTTGACTTTTTTAACTAACTTTTTTTTTATTATCGAGTCTAAACATATACATTTAAGTATGAAATTCGATTTCTTTTGCATGACCACCGCGTGCACGTTTTACGAAGCCCAATCGTTGAACCAAATTTTGGACCACTCTTTTGCATAAATCGACCGAAATTCCAGCAATTTCGCGTTCAATATTGGCTCTGAGCTCACAAATCGTCGCCGGCTTGTTACTGTAGACCAATGACTTCACATAACTCCAAAGAAAATAGTCTAGAGGCGTCAAATCACACGAGCGCGGCGGCCATTTGACCGGTCCATTTCTGGAAATAATGCGCTCATCGAACTTACTCTTCAACAAATCCATTGTAGCGTGTGCTGTGTGGCTTGTGGCCCCGTCCTGTTGAAACCACATGTCGTCTAAGTCCATACCATTCAATTGCGGCCAAAAATAATCGTTTATCATGTCGCGCTATCGATTTCCATTCACAGTAACGTGGCGATCGTTCTCGTCAACGAAAAAATATGGGCCAATTACGCCGCCGGCATGTAAACCGCACCAAACAGTGATTTTTTCGGGATGCAACGGTGCCTCATGAATCACGTGTGGATTGCTTTCTGCCCAGTAACGCATATTTTGCTTGTTGACAAAGCCATTGAGCCAAAAGTGAGCCTCATCACTGAAGATGATTTTTTGGAAAAATTATAAATTTTCATAAAAAATTTGCACGATTATTTCCATAAAAAATTTGCACGATTTGCAATCGTTGCTCAAGTGTGTAGCGTTCCATGATGAAATGTATCCTAATGAAGTTTACAAATTACAAGCGAAAAATAAAATATATTGCGTCGTTCGCCCTCCCTATCAGAAAAAAGTTGAAGTGCACCTATTGAAAAACGCCTTATAATGTTTTAAACTATTAAATGACGTGTCTCAATGCTACATAGTACACCTTATTTGGGTGCCAGGCCAATATAGCAGGAAACTGTAAAGCATATGAACTTGCTCGAATTGATGATTATTGTACAATAGAAGCTGCTACAATATAGAAGAAGAGGAAACTGTTAAACACTTCTTTTGTGAATGTGAAGGATTAGATAGAAAACGACTTCACACGGTTGGTAGTGCATTTTTAACAGATTTAGTGGGTGTAGCGCATCTTAAACTAACAAAGTTAAGCGCATTTATAAAAGCCCCAGGATAGTTTGAAGGTGATCCAATAGTGTAAGGAAAAAGTTCCAGTGATATCACAATGAACCTACGATAGGCAGCCACCAGACCTACCTACCTACCTGCTCTATCTTATTACTTATTCATTATCAAGCTACAATTAAATCCGTCGAAATCCGTAAGAGGGAGTGGGTATTGATGGAACACACCTTCAAAAAATCAACCAATCCCACCCATAGAAAATCCTGGCGACACAGCCTACATGACGAAATAACCCTCAATAATATTACCTGGACTCAATTGAGGCAAAACGTAAACTATAGAAATAAGTGGAAATCATTAATTTTGGCAATAAGCGCCACATAATCGGCGCTTAAGCAAACTATAATAATAATAGCTATATAATTTTAAGCGGAACCATATCAATATATATATATATATATATAATTGGCACGTACACCCTTTTTGGGTGTTTGGCCGAGCCGCTCCTCCTATTTGTGGTGTGCGTCTTGATGCTGTTCCACAAATGGAGGACCCTAAAGTTTTAAGCCGACTCCGAACGGCAGATATTTTTATTAGGAGCTTTTTCATGGCAAAAATACACTCGGAGCTTTGCCATTGCCTGCCGAGGGGCGACCACTATTAGAAAAATGTTTTTCTTTAGTTATGGTGTTTTACCGAAATTTGGACCTACGTTCTCTCTGTGAATTCCGAATGGTAGTCACGTACCAACCGATTCGGCTACGGCGGCCGCCGATATATATCATATCAATACTTTAACTATTTCATTATATTTAACACACGGGCTGAAAAGTTAGATGGCACTAGTTTTATTGCATTTACCTAATTTTCAGTTAGTACTACCCTTAAAAAGACATTTGTTAAAATTTTATAATATTCTATTTATTAGTTCGTGAATTCTTGTGCTAAGAGTGCTACTACTTTTGTTATTTTCAGAACAATGGATCAAAAAGAATTTTGAGTTTTAATTTTAAATTGCTTCTTGATGAGAAAATGCACCATTCAAGGAAGGCAATGACTTCAATATTGTTATGATGACTCCGCTCCATCAGAAACAGCAATAAAACGATGGTTTGCTGATTTAAAACGTGGTCGTAGAGACAAAGATGTTGCTCATAGCGGTGGATGTCCAAATGAGGCGATAATACCAGAAAACATCAACAGAATCCACAAAATCGTTTTGAATGATCGAAAAGTGAAGTTGCCTGACTAAATAAGGTTATCAGAAGAATCATAAAGTTATCAGAAAAAGAGTTGGCTTTATATTGTACTAGCAACCCGCCCAGCTTCGCACGGGTATAAAATATATACCCTATGTCACTCACTGAAAAAATGATTAAAATCGATCCAGTAGTTTTGGCTTATTCATTATTGCCCGTGGCCCGCACGCGTTAAATTTGGAGTAAAACAATTCTCATTTCTTTATAGCATGAAGATTTCCTGCTATCTTTGGGATATCTAAATTCATACCCTACATTTTTGCATATTAACTTTTTGCATTTTTACATATGTATTTATTTTATTTTTACAACAATTACTATATTACAGAATGTCTTTATATACAACGTTCATAGCCTTCTTGTCATTAGACAATACAAACATGTTTTCTCTAGAGGTTACTCTTGAAAGAGCGACATACAGTTGGCCATGTGAAAAACAGTCAACACTCAAATCTAAGCCTGCAACGTTGAAGGTTTGACCCTGAGATTTATTAATGGTCATTGCAAAAGATGTCTTTACCGGAAATTGTAAGCGTTTAAATTGGAATGGTAGATCCGATGGTATCAGAGGGATTCGGGGAATCAATACATCTTCTCCGGTACCACATCCTGTGAGTATTGTGCACTCTATTATGAAAGTTTTCAGTGATTTTACCATCAAACGCGTGCCATTGCAAAGTTTAGGTGGACTTAGGTTTCTTAATAAAATAACAGGACAACCTATTTTCAGCTCCATTTTGTGAGGAGGGAGTCCAGACGGTTTCAAAGAGTTTAGAAATTCTGTAGGAAATTGAACAGCTTCTTCCAAATCGAGAACAGTATCGACCGAGTAGTATATTTTCGTCGGCGCATCAATCTTTGAAATAATCAAGTTATTTACTTTATCTACTTGTTCGTTAGTTGGTGACAGAATAGCTCTTTCTTTAAACCAAGATATTGTCTTATAACTTATGTTATCAATGTCTGGATAGACATTGTTGACTAACTCTTGGATGTTGTCTATCAAAACACAATTCTCCTTTTAGCAGCATCTCTGGAAATAGCGTGTTCTCACGTGAAGACGGATGACATGCGACCAAAGGTGGGATCTTTTTAGCGAAGCATTTATTTCGTCAGCACGTGTTCCTCGAGTCACAACTGGTAGGATTTGACGGAAATCTCCTGAGAACAGAATTGTATATCCACCCATAGGTGAATTTTTGTTGCGCAAATCGCGCATTGTCCTATCCAGTGCTTCCACAGACGTCTTGTTTGACATGGTAGCTTCGTCCCAGACTATTAATGAGCAGTCACGCATCAATTTTCCTGTATTGCTCTGTCTAGAAACACTACAGACGCTGTTATCATCATCGGTGGCGATTTTCAGCGGGTGCTTCATTGTAGAGTGTGTGGTTCGGCCTCTTTCCAAAAGACTCTTTCCAAAAGAGTAGCGGCAATGCCGGATGACGCAACAGCTAACGCAATTTTTCCGGTAGATCTCAATTACTAATTACTGTTGTAATATCTTGAAAAATATTGTTTTTAATTATATGCTGTAAAGAGCCATATACATAGATCTATATGAAAACAACAATGTATTTTAGGTATTTAATTGGATAAGGATTAATGTTGTACCCATTTGTTGAAATCGCTTCGAAAATAAGCTATTAGGTGTCGTAAAAAGTAAATGACAAAAAATGTTATTGTATGGAATTGATAGCAAACTAAACGCGCTCCGAATCAATAAAAACTATTCAAAAACTGTATTTTAATTATGTGCGATTTACTAATATAGAACCTGAAAATAGCGTTTTATTTCGCTGTAAAATTGTATGTACATATAATTACATGGAATTCAGTACATACATAGATACATATGTACATATGTCCGAAATGAAATAATGCGAGCGATTCGTAAATACATACATACATACGTCACCATACGATGTAATTCAACATTAATGAGGTGTGGTGAGATTATTGCTTCATTCGGTTGACAGCGAACACACACACAAACAGCTTTTTTGGAAAAAGAGCTGCTTTTGTTTAAACAATTTTGGTTAAATAACAAATAAATCAATTTTTTTTTTTGATGCAGAACGAAAGTAAATATTTCAAAGTTAAACTTCAAGAAAGTTTCATTTTAATTGGTTGATTCGTTTATGATTTATGGCCGTGAAAACAAAAAAATTATGTTTTTTTGCCACATTTTGACCGATTGCCACGCCCCCTTTATATATTTCTTCACATTATATAGATATAAACCTTCCTCTTCAATCAATCTATCTTTAAAAAAAACCGCATCAAAATCCGTTGCGTAGTTTTAAAGATTTAAGCGTATAAGGGGACATAGGGACAGAAAAAGCGACTTTGTTTTATAATATGTAGTGATGAGCATTTGACTATGAAAAAGCTCTGTTCAAAGTGAGTGCCGCGTTTCCTCACTGCTGCTGACTAAAAACAAGAACGTGTTGACGATTCTGAGCAATGGAAAAACTGTATGAATTGAACTTGGAATTGCTCCCAAATTCATCGTATTCGTCATATTTGGCTCCCAGCGACTACTGGCTGTTCGCAGACCTAAAAAAATACATGCCGGTAAGAAATTTCGCTCGAATAAGGAGGTTATCGCTGAAACTGCGGCTTAACTTTTGAATCCTTTGAAGATTCATCAGTAGGCTGAAATAATGATATGTATGATATGTATCGCTGAAATTGCGGCCTCTTTTGAATCCTTTGAAGATTCATCTGCAGGCTGAAATAATGATATGTATGTATATAAATAATACATATAATGAATTCAAGGACTACTGAGAACCTAAACGGGGTATATTACGTTTATGTTTATGTTTATTCTAATAAATTAAGGCAAGTTTCTTACAGACTGTAGGTAAATAGAAATACTAAACGCATTAAAAATTATTTATAAAAACTTAGGAAAAGAGATTAAAAATAAGAGCTCAAAGTATTAGCAAATATATATTTCCCTAAAAAAATTAATTAATATAGAACTCGAGATTTTATTTAATTCACTAAGTGCATACATAATTGGCAACATTAAAAGGCAGTAATACACACAGGTTTTTTTGCGGAATATTAAAATATGGTACGACCTAATAAAGAAGTACAATCTAAAGAACCACTAACAACATTAAATATAAAGTACAATTCTCCTAACTTCTGAGGTCTTAAGGCACATTAGAAGCAAGCGAGAATTATAAGAAGGCGTAGGTCCACAAAAATTCAAAGATCGAAAGCAAATTTATGAAAGATAAAAATAGCTCGATAAAAATAGGATTATTGTGATATGGTCTCCAAAAAAAGTAGCATATTGCAAATTGAAATGTACGGAAGTCGTATATAGCAGTTTAAATGTATGCAGATCACAGAACTGTGCCCAGTTCTGCCTAACAAAGGACATTTGTCCTATACGCTCGTGTGAATACTTCTTCTACGGGGTCCGGCACTCGAAGTGTAACCAATTAAAAGGCCATAAATTTAGTTTGGAAAATTACTTTTATTCAATTCAAAGTAAAAAATAATAGTAATAACACAAAATTAAGACTCAATTTACTTTCGCTCGATATGACTATGGCCTTGAGACGGTCCAGAAACGAATCGCAAGCTGCCCGGTAATATTTCGCATTTACCTTGACGCCGGGCTCGATGAAAACGATTGGAGAGCGCCCATCTGCGGTGACAGAGGCCCAAACCATTACCAATGGCGGGAGTTGCCTCCTGGTGGCAAATCGATGACTCAAATTCTCGTATGAACGGTCGGTCAAATAAACCCTATTGTTAGGCACACAAACAGCTGATTGTTTGCTGTAGTCATTGCGTCATTTTATTCTTATACTCATACATATGTACATGCGTATAATAAATTCGTTCATTCTCTTTTCTCATCTGTAAGCGTAAACACACGACTTTTTATACAAAGAAAAATACTACAGGTTACGAGCCCAGCGCGAGTTATGAGTTATGTTATTAATTATGTTATTATGTACCCTGTATTTATTAAGGTATTTACTAATGTATGTATGTATTATATTATTCACCGGCTTAACATAGCTGTACACATTCCTTGCAATATCTATGTACATAAAGGCATCGAGATCACGCCACTGTTGGCTGTCCGATTACAGTTATATGCTTCACAACTTCCCTTTTATGATTCATGTACTTGTTAGCTAATGAAATTAAATATGAGTCGATGTAGTTTTGTTTTTTAAGTTGAGTTGAATGAATAAAGTCATGAAAAAATAAAATTTCTTTGAAAAATAAAATTTTCTTTGAAAAATAAAAAGAAAATTTAAGTGGCGCAGTCGGTAGGATTCCTATTTTTGTTTAAAAGGAATCCAGTGAAAGGAAACGAAAACTCTAAAATAATTTTATACCGAAAAAAGACACACTGCTGGTTAATAAAAACAAAAGACGTACTTTTTTTCCAAGTGAGCAACGAAGTTAGTTAAAACAAAAATTTAGTAACTAACGCAGTAACAACACTGTGACAATATTATATGAAAAGTCAGGAGAAACGCCAACAAATTTTTGAGAAAAACCGTAAAATGACGGAGGGTAATCAAAGTACCATCGAACAGTGTCTAGCGGCTTTGACGCAGCTCGTAGTAGCGAATCATCAACCCATATCATGGAGGAGTAAAATAGAAAAGGGAATTCGGTATTTGCCGGAGTTCCGAGGAGAAGCAGGTACTCTGCCATCCTTTGTAGAAGCTGTTAACAGAGCCCTTGCAGATTTCCCGTCAAGTTGTGATGACGTTTATAAAATAATTTTCAACCTGAAGATTCAGGGCATGGCCAAAAATATACTATCCGTGAGCCCCCCTTCGACGTGGGATGAATGCAAGCAGCGGCTAAAGAAGCATTATCGAGCGTCCAAAAATCAAATGGAAATAACGAGTATTATCAATAATCTTAAAGTAAGAAGTATAAAAGATCTAGATTATAGAGTTACTAAAATATTAGAGTATATAAGCGAACTTGCACTGTTTGAAGATGATTCCGAAACTGTAACTAATATATTTAGTGGCATGCTTGTACAAAGAACAAAAGAATTAGTTTCAGGTACTCTTGCATTGCGGGGGTAATTTAAAAGTAGTCTACTTCTAAAGCATACAATAAAAAATACTGAATGTCATTCAAAATATTACCAAAATCAAAATTACTACTCAGATTGTAATAGTCGCTACGAAAATGAAAAACCAAAACAGTTACGACAAAACATAAGCAAATACGATCGAGAAACTAGACATCATACTAATAGTTCACAACAGCATTCATATAATACTAGATCATACCACAATAACAATTATAACCGAAATCGTCACGATGTAACAAATAGCAGCAATGAACCATTGAGACAAGACAGCGATAGTACTCGTAGGCAACAATATAGGCAAAGCGAACCGATGGAGGTAGATGTTATCAGCCAAACCCCATTTGAAACAAATACAACTGAAGACATTTTTTTATCAACTAGCCTCGGACCGTAATAAAATATTACTTAAACTAACAATCGAAAACCAAGAATATCTTGCGTTATTAGATACAGGGTCCACTGTAAGTTTACTAAATACCAACAAAATAGGAGAAAATAAATACAAAATATTGACAGAAACCACAACACCATTAAATACGATAGAGGGTAGAGTGCGTAAATTTAACAAAACAGTGTCTACTAAATGCCCAAAAGAGTTTCAATACCCCTACAATTCTAGAATGAAATGACTTGCGATATCAATGGATAAGCCATATGACCTTTTATTAGGTATGGATTTTGTTGTAAATAATATAGCAAAACTCGTTCTAAAAGATCAGCTAATACTCTTAACTAATGGAGCTACTTTATATTTTATATCAAAAGAATTTGAAGTCAATGTTTTAGCAAAATACAAAAGGAACAATTAGATGATTTAAACAAAAAAGAGAAAGAAGTTATTGAAAGGTTATTGAAGAAATATAACAAATTACTTTACAAAGAAAATGACATACTAACGAGTACAACAACAATTACACATGAAATAAATACTACGACAGACCAGCCAATAAATTCAAAATTATATCGCTATCCACCCAAGCACGAAGCAGAAGTGAGAAGTCAAATGGAAGAAATGGAAGCTCAAGGCATAATTAGAAAAGCAAAAGTCGCTATAGCTCTCCTATAATAGTCGTTCCAAAAAAATTAGATAGCTCAGGAGTCCAAAAGTATAGAATTGTTGTTGACTATAGACGTCTCAATCAAGTTACAATCGATGATAAATACCCCTTGCCAAATATAGACAGTATTTTAGACAAGCTGGGAAAAGCGCAGTATTTCACCACCATCGATTTGGCAAAGGGATATCATCAAATTTTGTGAGCCAAAAAGGATATAGAAAAAACTGCGTTTGTCACCCCTGCAGGCCTCTATGAATACGTTCGAATGCCGTTTGGCGCAAAGAACGCGCCGGCAACTTTTCAGAGGCTTATGAACGATATTTTGAGAGAATATATTAACAAGATTTGCGTCGTATATCTTGACGATATACTTATTTTTTCTACCACCTTAGAGGAACATGAAATATCGTTAAGTAAACTATTTTATAAACTGCAGCAGCACAATCTGAAAATTCAGTCCCATAAATGTAGTTTTATGAAAATACTACAGCGTTTAAGATGGAAGAAATTAAAATCAACAAGCTTGAAGTTGAGGACGGTTGGACCTTATGGAAGTTCCAGATAAAGGTGGTGCTTAGAGCTGGTAGCCTATAGCAACTTGTAAGTGGAGCTGTAAAGCAACCTGAAACTGATGGTGAACCTAGAAAGCAATGGATAAAAGATGTTGCAAAGGCGCAAAGGTCGTTTCAGTGGGCGAAGCACCGCTGATGCATGTTATAAACTGTGAGACTGCTGCTGCTATGTTTGCTACGCTGGAGAGCGTTTACGAGCAAAAGTCGGATACATCAATTCATTTGCTACAACAACAATTTTTTCAACACGTAAAAGCCGCCGATGACAGCATTGCAATGCATATAGCAATATAATCATTTCTTTGCGGCGTGGGAAGCCACAGAGAAAAAGGACCGTACATTGAAAATGCTAACGGCACGCTTGTGTATGGAAGAATCTAGATTGGGTGTGCAGCCAAATACGCAAGGAGCGTTCGTAGCTAATCAAGTTAAAGGTAGAGGCGACAATAAGAAAAAAGGAAAATGTTTCTTTGCAAAAAGCTTGGTCATTGCAAGCGAGACTGTCCAAATAGAGAAAATGGTAAAAAATTAGCACATGGTAAGGCTTTTGTAAGTGAGGTTATGTTTGTGCAATTAAACATATCACGTGAGAGCAGTTGGTACATGGACGCTGGTGCTAACGATCACATGTCTTATCGCAAAGAATGGTTCCATGATTATGTCAAGTTTGATACTCCAAAAGATGTTCGCATTACGGATGGTTCCATAGTGCAAACATATGGTTGGGGGGATATTCACGTTGAAGCTTATAATGGCAACGTATGGAACGCAAAGTACTTGGCTGATGTGCTATATATACCTGGTATTAAAATGAACTTATTTTCATCCAACGCATGTTTAGATAAAGGTTACTCATTGATAGCGGAGAGCAACGCTTGCTATTTTAAAAAACAAGGCAAAGTGTGGTTACAAGGTATACGAGAAAATTCGGAATAGTTCAAGCTATTATTGAAGATTAACGGCGTGGAAGCTGAGGCAAATTTTAGTGCAAAATCTGAGTCGCTGTAACTTTGGCATGACCGCATGTGTCATCAAGCTAAAGACCATGTGAAGAGCGTACTAACTCAACGAAGTATTTCTTTTAATAGCAATGATTTTTTTTTTGTGAGGGATGTGTATTCGGTAAACAGCATCGGATGCCATTCCATGAAAGCAAAAACAAAGCTAATTCGATAGGTGAGCTTGTTCACACTGATTTATGCGGCCCCATGCAAGAGATTTCATATCGTGGTGCGCGCTATATGTTGCTATTTCGTGATGATTTTTCAAATTACACTGTGGAACAAATTCAGGTTAGCAAAAATTAGGTCCATTCTGAGAGTGGCGGGTGAAAATAGAGGCGAAATTAGAAGACCCGTATCGCGCCGTTTTTTTATGTTAGTTCGAATTTTTTTTTAATCGGCCTTCGAAGTTCGAAATCGGAGCAAAATTGTTTATATGGTTTTTTGGCTATAACTCGTCGACTAATTGATATTTTTTCAATCTGTAAAAGCCAAATTATGGCTAGAGACCTGTGCAACAATTACAATTTTTGAAAAAATTGATTTCGAAAATTTTTGTGGTACTTATGAAACAATATACTGAAAATTGGCATTTGACTGCAAACTTCGAAGGCCGATTAAAAAAAAATTCGAACTAACATAAAAAAACGGCGCGATACGGGTCTTCTAATTTCGCCTCTATTTTCACCCGCCAAGTCAAAAGCAGATGTTGCATTGTTTGTTGAACGTTTTTTAGATAAAGCTGAAGCAGAAACCAGAAAGCGAGTACAGTGCATCCGTTCCGATAACGGACTAGAGTTTGTTAACAAAGACGTGGCAGAAATATTTGGTAGAAGAAAAGTGGTTCATCAAAAATCAACACCATATACACCAGAACACAATGGCCGCGCAGAAAGCGACATGAGAACAATTATCGAAGGTGCACGGTCTATGATTCACGCCAAAGAATTGAGCCTGAAATACTGGGGTGAAGCAGTGAACAATATCGTGTACACTCTTAATCGGAGTGGTAAATCACCATTTGAATTGTGGTTTAATAAACAGGCTGACTTGTCTGTACTTCGAGTTTTTGGATCGGAGGTTTTTGTGCATATACCACAGGAAATGCGAAGAAAACTTAATGCGAATTCCAAGAAAGGTGTGTTTGTAGGCTACGAGGAAAACTGCAAGGGCTATAGGGTTTGGATACCTAATTAAAGAAAAATTGAAGTATCAAGAGATGTTGTAATCAAAGAAACCTGCAAAGCAGCCGCAAATGTACACGAAGAACACGCTGAAGCAGAATCGCCAGTGGAAGAACTAACTACGAATGCTGACAAACCAGAAACCATAACTAATAGATGTGACAATCACGATAGCGAAGATGCAACTAATCAACCACAGATACGTAAGATCATGACACGTTCGCAAAGAAGATTGAAAGTAAAGCTGCACTAAGCTATGCGTATGTTGCTGAAGCAGATGAGCCGGACTGCTATGAGAAAGCAGTGTCTAGTAACCATTGTGCGCAGTGGAAGCGTGCCATGGATGAAGAGTTTTCATCGTTAATAACAAACCAAACCTGGTCCCTGGTAAGTTAGCCTACAGGTAGAACAGCGATATCTAACAAATGGGTCTACAAAGTTAAGCGTGGAAAAGAAGGTGAAATTGAACGTTTTAAGGCGCGTGGCGTCGATCGTGGCTTTTCGCAGAAGTTTGGTACTGATTATTTCGAGTTGCCAAGTTTACGTCAATTAGAATGATTTTTGCCATGTCAGTTGAGCTTGACATGGTTGTAAAGCAGTTTGATGTAAAGACAGCGTTTCTCTACGGTACTCTAAGCGAGGAAATTTATATGCACCAACCTACTGGTTACGAAGATGGAACTGGCAAGGTGTGAAAGCTGAATAAAAGTCTTTATGGTTTAAAGCAGGCATCGAGATGTTGGAATCAGATATTTACTCAGATGCTGGAGACTTGTAATCTAAAAGTCAGTGCAGAGGATCCATGCGTTTTTATCGGGAGTTTTAACAGTGCGAAATTAATTCTTGCAATTTATATTGACGATGGCATTATAGCAGCGCAGTCAAAAAAAGCACTTTGTAAGCTGATCGATCATCTCACGAAAGACTTCGACATTAACGTTTTTGAGTCGATATTTTACCTGGGTATGGAAGTTTTCAGGAAATCTGGGAAAATATTTATTCGACAAAAAGCATACGCAACAAGGGTGTTGGAACGATTTGGAATGCTCGACGCCAAGCCTGGTATTTTATACGAAAAAGTTAATAATTTGTCTTTGACCTGCTTCAGGAATTCGGACTTTGCTGGTGATTTGGGGGTAAGGCGATCAACTGGAGGTTATGTAATCATGTTATGCGGCGGTCCTATTTCGTGGTCATCAAAAATTCAGCAAACAATTGCACTCTCAACAACCGAAGCAGAGTACATGGCCGCTTGTGAGTCAGTAACAGAACTAACTTCGGTTCGTCGATTATTGGAGGATATGTCCGGAAATCGCACATTACCAGAACTTAGTTTAGACAATCGAAGCGCAATTAAACTGGTGAAGAATCCACAATACCACAAGAAGACCAAACATATTGATGTCAAATTTCATTTCATCAGAGAGGTGTATGTCAACAAAGGCTTCACGCTCAAGTACGTGCCAACAAATACACAGCTGGCGGATATTTTCACGAAGCCTTTAAAGAGTTTAAATTTCAATAATTTTAAGTCACTCTTGAAAGTTTGTTCATTTTTTGAAAATGAATAATCTGATCAATGAAAGTGTTAGGCACACAAACAGCTGATTGTGTGCTGTGTTCATTGCATCATTTTATTCTTATACTCATATGTATATGCGTATAATAAATTCGTTCATTCTCTTTTCTCATCTGTAAGCGTAAACACACGACTTTTTATTCAAAGGAAAAGAATACACTTATTGGGAGTTTACAAATTGCTGAATTTGAAAAATTTTCGCATCAGAAAACACAATGTGCGGAAATTGACTGCTTTCGATCAAGCGAAGCAGCTCCTCCGCTCTCTCAAGTCTGACTTGTTGCTTCTTGGTGTGAGATCATGCGCCTTTTGGATCTTGTTAGACTTGGCTTTGAGATCGGTTTGTAGTATGCGGTGGATGCTACGGTCAGATATTTTCAGTTCTTTCGCTCAAGTCGCTTCTTCACTTTTTGAACCATTTCACGTGACGTTGCAGTCTTTTGATGACCACCTCCGTGACGTTCCGCGATGCTACCTGTATCATTGTAACGAGTAATGGTGTGATAAACAACAACTTTATTTACTTTAAGGTGCTCGAGCTCACGAACAATCGTTGGCTATGATTTTCAGCCAAATATAATGCAATCACACTATTGCGTTTGAAATCCATTACTGAATTTCTTTTTTCGCGCTTGTAAACAATACTCTGGACTGTTATTTGGCCACCTAACAGACAGCTGATGCCCGTGCATAAGCTGCGCGAGCGGTCTGAAGCTGGTTCCACTTAGAGTGCCGGACCCTGTATGGTTCTGACCTTTATTTCACTACAAAAAATGACTTGAGAATTGCTCACCCCAGCAGTTTCCCCCATACATGTATGTAGAATGTTACTGCTGCTTCAACAACATAGCTTTACATCTTCGAGTCTAATCGGATCGAAGTCAATCGAATTTGCCTCAATGACTTTTTCTTCGTCCATATTTGTTTTCCTCTGAATTTTCGTCTAACTGTTACTCAAACAGGCAGTGAAGGCCAATCCCACATTTCAATCACATATTTCTGTTTCCACTCTAAACACTCGGCTTAACGAATCGTTGTCTTCTTGTAAAATCCAAGGTTGGCTAGTTCTACCAAACATCTTCGCAGCTGACGGTAATAATGCTTTTTGGTAAATTTTAATAATCAAAACTGCATTTAAATTGGCGGTAACAGAAATAAACGGCCAAAAACTCTTTCAGAGAGGCATTCCAAAACAAGGTTCATGTTCGATGCTTAACAAATCATTGAAGTTGTCGATTATCAGCAGTGCACCTGGTCCGACGTAGGATACTATTCCCGAAAGGAAGACTCATCCGTGAATATTACGTTTGCCCAATCCCGTTCTGAATTTGCCTTAGCCCATGCAAATTTTATTTCAATTATGTGATTATGAGAGCAGCAGTTTTCTGATGTGCTCCATAATTTAAGGTCGTCTGTTTGTAAATGTCCACGAATCGTGTCTTTGAATACATATACATATATCACATTTGCTTACTACTTGGTGTGCTTCGTCACAAACAAACCAATGATCTGCTGATCTTGCTTTGGAGGGGTATTGTTCTTTTTGGACCTCGTCCGGGGAAGTCGTCAACGTTTTTAACTGCGGTATACCGTTGCACCTAGAGGGTTGGTGCGTGAAACACAAAAAATTAAGAAAAACATTTTTCTAATACTGGTCCCCAATCGGTAGGCAATGACAAACCTCCGAGTGTATTTCTGCCATGAAAAAGCTTCTCATAAAAATATCTGCCGTTCGGAGTCGGTTTGCAACTGTAGGTCCCTCCATTTGTGGAACATCAAAACGCACGCCACAAATAGGAGGTACAGCTCGGCCAAACACCCAAAAAGGGTGTACGCGCCAATTATATATATATACATATATATACATATAATATATACCGTTGCACCCATTTATTTATGAATGCCTTAGACGTCTTCAAATATTTTGCTGCAGATGTCCGTGACTTTGTTGCTGCTTCAAATCGATTTTCATATGCGGAACTCATTTTGTAAAAACAATGTACATATTCTAAATTTCTCACAAAACTAACAAATTGCACAACGCGTATTGGGATAGAATTCACCTATTAAGCAGCATTTACATTTTTCCTAATCGATCTCTTGGTTTGAACTTTGCTAGTCACGCTTGCATTAGACAGACTGTTTATTGATAAGCATGTTGTTCTCCCATTTCTGAAATGAATGGCAATCCTTAGCCTAATATAAGTCGTTCCCATAACGTATGCGTGACTGTTAAGAGAATTTTGTCTTGCTGATTGACCTTGATCGATTTGCAAAATCAAACAAAATGAACCAAGTCACAAAGGTTGGATGAGTGAGAATAGAGCTACAATAATATAGGACTTCGTCGCATAATAATCATTTGAATCGAAGCTACGATTTATTAGATCTGGAATTTATTTTCAAGACATGTATACACATTTAGGGAACAAAGTATTTCGTTAATTGTATATTTCCCAAAGCTGACCACAAGCGCAATTGTTAAACTACGAAGAGCATAACAGTTTCCAAATAATAATATACCTATAGTCCACCTATATTTTCATTGTCTCCGATGGGTTTAATTCTTCATTAAGCTTATATGTAAAGGGTCTTTCAAAAGACACGGCTCGATGTTGTTTTTCAGGTTTCATCTGCTTTTGAAGCATCATTTTTAAGATATCTTATAACCATAATATATACTAAATATTTGCCATTAAATGCCGAAATGAAATTATTATTTAAACTCACTTGAAAAATTTCTAGTGGCTAACATTGTAGTAAGAATAGCTCCCTTCAGTTTACGACGAGCATTGAATTTCTTGAGGCAGTCCACAGTTTCTTGGCGATGAACCACTGAGGCCACACGTTCTCTTTGCTGCAAGTAAAAATAACTTCCTGATACCAAAAACATTACACCACCGAAACCATCAATACTTACGCAAATCCAAGGATGCTTCAACGCTTCAGCTGCGGTTATTCTCTTATTGGGATTGACTGTAAGCATTTGATTTATTAAATTTTTTGCTTCCGGTGTTACGGTATCCCATTCAGGCGATGGATACTATTGTATAAATGAACATTTATAATAATTATTGTATGAGTACACCAAACATGTTAACATTCTTACATCGTATGCGCCAGCCTTTATCTGTGAATAGAGACGATGTTGATCCTCGTCCCAGAAGGGCGGATAACCGACTAGTAAAATGTATAAAATAACTCCTACGAATTCAAGAAATAATGTTTCAATTATGAAGTTCAAGATGTATGCGATTAATATACTATATCTATGTTATTAATAAACATCTATTATATGTACATTCGAAACCATGCTGAATTAAACAACATTTCAAAACCGAAACAATGTTACTCGACGGTTATCATGTGTGAAAATTGAGATTTTGTAATGAAGAAGAACAAAGGCACTAACTGCTCAATAATCTTTTTATCATATTTATAAATTTGGTAGATCTCTACGGAGACGATTTAGAAAAGTAATGTCCACAAGCAAAAGGCATTTCGGTAATGCGGACGCCGGTAGTTACGAAATTATAAAAAATAATTAACCGTACCACGAATTACTGGTGAAATTTATCTCTGCTTTAAACATAAGGACGCAACCTCCCACATAGCAAACGAAACAATGGAATTGTTGAAGACGAAATTTAAAAGGAGTTATCTTAAGCCACAACAATGGGAATTGACCGCCAAAATCATGCGTTATTACAAATAAATTTAGCTTGGCAAATGGCATCGAAAATTTAGCAAAAAATTATAAACAAAGGATAGAAATTGAATTAAAAAAACCAAAAATACGAGGTGGTTATTTGTCGGATGTACATGTTTAATATTCAAAAATTATAGAAAATATTTTATTTAAGGTAATAGCAATTGCTAGGTTCACACTTTCTCGTCCATTTGACAATTTGTGGACGTCTCGAAAGCTTGTACCAGTTATTTCGAAATCACATTCGTTAACGCAAAAAACTTGCTGAGAGAAAGCGAAATTTCGGCATTTCGCTTGGAGCGAAAGTTGCAAATTTGTGGCGGGAAAATTTTTGCTACCAAGACGAACATATGATTTGTGATCGAATGGTTGCATCTTAGGTCACAAATATATTTAAAATTATAAAACTACAAAGGCATGCATGCGATAGGTACAATAACTAAAGAAATAAACAAATGTTATTAAATTAAATTTCCTAGATTAATTTAATCGATTTAATGAATAAAGGTACTCTATGAAAGAAAATAAGTTTATTTATTTATCTTTTCATTTGTCTTTGAATGGATACATTCTTACAGACTATGCTAATGTACAATACATACATAGATTAGTAATTACTAGATTAGTAATTAAACGATGTAAGATGGTTGATTAAAATGCCATACGGCCATGTAAAATCAGCAACAGAAGAATTGAAAAACAAATTTAAATCAGCACATGTCCTAGAAATCAGAACATTCATCCCGTAACGCAGGGGCACTCTCGAGCGCAGTCAAATCCGACTGATCCCAAACAGCTGTTTTAGCAGCTTGTTTGCAAATTCCTCTTCCCGTAAAAGTTTGTATGATTCTCTATTTGCGGGTGTAAGATACTTTATTCTCCGAATTTTGTTGCTTTGCTAATTCTGGCTGGTTTTTTTAAACGTACACTCCTAGCTAAGAACTCTGTGTGCCATGAAAAAGCTCCTCATAAAAAATATCTGCCGTTCGAAGTCGGTTTGATACTATAGGTCCCTCCATTTGTTAAACAATATCAAGACGCACGCCACAAATAGGAGCTCGGTCAAACACCCAGAAAGGGTGTACGCGCCAACTATATATATGTATATAAGATCTCTGTCTTGCGGTAATAAGTCACTTTGACAACACTTTAACAAAATACGTTTAAAGGTATATGTTGTCTCTTTCAGCATGATGACAAGTACTAAATAATTTCATTTATACTTAGTCTTCCCATAAGTTTTATGGAAAGGCGAGAACAAATTTGCAAAAAAAATTTCCGTTATTTTGTTCGCATTGCCTATTTACAAGTTATATTAAGTATCGTGGCAAATTTCGCTTGTTAACAATGGAGTGCAGAGCTCAGGAAAATCGCATTGTAGTGATTGCATTACGTAAGTGTAGTAAACGTGCAAGTCAGATTTACGAATTGCTGAAAAGACTTAATATTACCGCACGATCAATCGTTTTTTCTAAGCTTTCAGTAAAAAAGTTTTATAATTTCATATCTATAACGGACTTAACTTGTAACACAACTTATGGCAGGACTAAGTACTTAGAAGTTACGTATGTGCTAAAATGTAAAAGTGAAGGATGCGATCGTCGGCAAATGCGTCACGCCATCAATGTGGGGTAGGTGTTGTAGACGACGCCGTTAAATATACAATGCAATTTATAATTTTATTCATTCAATTCATTTTTAGTACTTTTTTTAAATCAAAGTTTTATTCAAGAGTATTATTCTTAAGTGGTTATTCTTAACGGTTGCTTTTTGTTTACAAAGGCACATCACAAAGTGACAGCATATTTTGTAACTTTGGATACACACAAATTGATCGACCCAATACCGCAACAATGAAAATATGTACCTTCAGCTTAAGAGCTTAACATAAATTACTGAGTTTGATGACCACAAAGACTCGCCTTATGTATGTGTGGTAAAACAAACATTTAATTCAACTAAAATACTTCAAAGAAATTTATAAAAACTTTTTGTTTTATCCAATTTCTTATATGCAAAATAACTACTTTAAGTATTGAAACATAATAATTCCAACATATTTTTCTTCTTAAGAAACAGTTATACACACATAAACATATCCATGGCTTATTGACGTAATCGAGCTCATAACAGCGGTTTGTTTATAAGAAAACTGAGATTCTATTTGTGATATACGAAAAAAATGAACACAATCCTCGCTCATGTTGCCTCGTTGCAGTCTAAATCATAGATGACTAGATAGGAAACTCTTTTTCTCGTGAGAGCTTTGAAAAATGTGCACTTTTTATAACATTTGCCAATATTGCCACACCGGTAGAAACATGAATTGGGTATTTTTGAACCAAAAATTGGGAATTTTGCAGTTTCCACACCACCATTGAGGTTAGTATTTAATTGGTGTGCGATTGCCCAATAGCCTTATATCACTCGTATACACCTACATATACTAAAAATAAGCACAATTCGTATGAAATATGTACATAAATAAGCAAAAAATTTAAAAATGTATATGTAAATGAAATTATTTAAAACTGAAATTCAAAAGTAATTTAAGAATAAAACATAAAAACATAAGTTATAACTAAATACATGGCCTATTGAGATTTTTTAATATAACACAGAAAGTGGGTAACAAAAAAAAATTCTCAAACAACGAACAGAATAAGTTAAAGCAGATTACCTTTAATCTTTGTAAAATATCTCAAACCCAAATTCAATTCCCTAACCTACGCTTTTCAACCATAGAATATTTACGTATATACAAATTTACATAAACCCACACACAGTTTTCAATAAAATTACATTATGTACATAAGACTAATTAAAAGTAGAAGTCGGAAAGGATATAAGAGGCTTTGGAAAATTCTAAAACTCCCTTCAATTTAAATTATTACGTTTCAATTGAATTAATTTTAAGACACATAATTACAAATATTTATTCGCGTCATTTTTGCATTAAGCAAAAACGAACTGCTTTCGTTAGTTATTCTTGGCGCGTTTTCTCTGGCAGTCCGCCATTTCGCCTATCAGCTGTTCAAAATCCCATAATGTGTGAATGCTGCCAAGTCTTGAAACGTCCTCATGGGCGCGCTCTCTCTCAAAATGAAAGAGTTTCCCATCTAGTTATCTATGGTCTGAATAACGACTGATTGGACGAGCTGTGAAATAAGCGGGCAGAACTCTGTTGCCGAGTACCCCGTGACGTTAACACGCTTTTATTAGCTCGGGTTGTATGTATGTATGAATGAATGTAACGGAATCTTTGAGCTTAATTTTCACTGGCTTCTAAAAATCTGATCGACTTAGAATTTTGCACACCTATCAAGGACAGATGACAATGCAATAATTTGATAAAAGTTTTCCATTATCCTTATTAGGATTGCCAGGACTAATATTTTCTTTTTTAGATCTTCTGTAGAAGAGTAAGAAAGACAGAGCTAACGCGCGGTCTAAGCATGCCTGTACTCTCCGAGTTACTCTTACTGATTTCGGGAGTCTACGACTTACTCTTTCGAATTCGAACTTGCTCGGGCACGCGGCACTGCAGTACGAATAGAAGGCTAAAACGTTCTCATGGTAGTTGCATTCTCACTTTGTATAGTCTTAACACATGCGTAGATACTACAAGTCTCATACACGCAAATTTACTCTATTCAATTTTCATATAAGATGAAATAATTTTCATATAAGATGTAATTGTAATGTGTAATGTGATAACTGCATACATTTGGATTTTCAATCGATAAAAAAGAATTTTAGGATTCCAAAATAGCAATCGGAACCCGGCATACACAGATGTTTTCACGTAAACTCATAAAAAATCAATGACTTAACATAACTAAACTTAAAATTTCTACATTAAGCAAAGTGTTAGGAAGTTAAAAAAACTAAAAAACACGCTTTTATTGCCAATCGAACTAAAAAGTAGAAAATAAAAAATAGTTAAAAAAAACTAAAAAACACGCTTTTATTGCTAATCGAACTAAAAAGTAGAAAATAAATTTTAATGACAAAGAGATCTATAATGAAGTAATAGCAAATCGAACGATCAGTCATAGTCAACTAGCTCAGAACAGAATTATAACAAAAATTAAGATACAAATAGAATAATTCAAATTAGAGTTAAAAACGTGGGATGCATTTTGCTTCACTTTCATAACCCTCTATACATAGGTAGTTGCCAATAGAATAATTGTAATATTTACTATATCAAGCATCCCTCGCTTTTAACTCTAATTTGAATTATTCTATTTGTATCTTAATTTTTGTTATAATTCTGTTCTGAGGTAGTTGACTATGACTGATCGTTCGATTTGCTATTACTTCATTATAGGTCTCTTTGTCATTAAAATTTATTTTCTACTTTTTAGTTCAATTAGCAATAAAAGCGTGTTTTTTAGTTTTTTTTTAAATTATTTTTTATTTACTATTGCTGAATGCTAAATCAAATAATCTATCATCCTTGAGTCAGAATGAATAAAATACACGTTTCTTAGATACACAAAAAATGTAGTCAAACCAGTTACCGACAAAATGTTATTAAATTCTCGTAAAAAACGAAGTGATGCTCTGCAAGGACGTGTTTTATCAAAGAAAACACAGCAGATGAAGTCTAGTGGGTAAGTCGCATGGAATAGTGCTTTCCAGATAAATTGCTCTATCACCCCCTTAGCATGCTTCACTCTGTGCAATGGTGCAGTGTTAACGCTGAAAGACATGTTTTCGCTTTGGATATTGCGAGGTTCAATTCGGTTAATTGTAGTCGGTGTGTTGCCTTTGAATTTAATTTTGGTTTAAAAGCTCATACCAAATTACATGAGTTAATGATTTCTTTATACAGGAGTTGGAAATGAAAAAAACTACGCATAACTACCACAGGAAAAATTCCTTGTTGTGGAAACTTGTAATGTTTTGTTTGCAGAGGTCAAAATCATAATGACAAGAGGTTGATATAGTTAGTTAGGTGATATATTTAGTTATTCATACATATAGCCATGGATAGTATGTGCGAATTCAAAATTGCGATGCATAACACATGAGCTGAAAACGATGGTTTGCTGACTTCAAACATGGGCATAGAGACATCGATGATGCACAACGTGGTGGACGTCCGAATGAGGCGGTAACACGACAAAAAAATATCCAAAAAATCGTTTTGAATGATCGAAAAGTGAAGTTGCGTGAGTTAGCTGACATCCTAAAGATATCAAAAGAACGTAGTGGTTTTATATTGCATGAGCATTTGACTATGAGAAAGCTCTACTCAAAGTGGGTGCCGCGTTTGCTCACTGTTGACCAAAAACGAGAACGTGTTGATGATTCTGAGCAATGGCAAAACTATATGAATTGAACTTGGAATTGCTCCCAAATTCATCGTATTCGCCAGATTTGGCTCCCAGCGACTACTGGCTATTCGCATACCGAAAAAAATGCTGCTCGAATGAATCGCTTAAATCGAGGCCTGTTTTCAGGCAAAAGATAAATCGTTCTACAAAAGTGGTATTGGAATGTTAGAGCGGCGCTGGAATGATTGCGTTGTTCTTAATGGAAATTACGTTGATGAATAAAGCTAATTTTGAACTAAAAAAACGTGTTTTCTTTGTTAGAACCGGAACTTTTCAGCCCATATGCTACACAATGATAAGTGCACATAGTTATGCTATGAGGTAGGTATACTAGAGTTAATACAGCAAGAAAAGTACAAAATGTTTTCATAATTTTCCTGACAAAAGCATGTAGTATACACCTTACATATGTATGTCTGATCGTGTCAAATCTAGATACTTCAGCAAAATCTACACATTGTATATGGCTGTCGAAATTATTTATTAGTTAGCAACGATTTGGGTGTGCCATATTCACATGCAAAATTTCATTTTTTCATGCAATGTTGCATACTCATATGCCGGATACAATTAAGTTGTATATTTGCTCGCTTACCGCATGCCCATATATCTACTGATTTGCCATAGGGCTCCTTTTTCAACACCTCTGGCGATAAGTAGCCAGGGGTGCCGGCAAAACCGAACCATGCCTGATGGTCGCCCTGAACTTCAATGGCGAGGCCAAAGTCGGCGAGTTTTACAGCTGCACCCTTGGCTTTACTAGCTAATAGTAAATTCTCTGGTTTCAGATCACGATGCACCACACCATTCTGATGGCAATGATTAACCGACTCCAAGATTTGTTGAATGCAATGCGATGCATCTGCTTCTGAATAAAACTCACGCGCAACAATATCTTCAAATAGCTCACCGCCAGTAACACTGTAATTATAAATTAAATAAGCGCATTACTTGCACTTTTGTTCTATGTAATAAGTCCCTACATACACATATACATATATGTGGTCCTACATACTCACATGTGCTCGCATATATAAAATATACTTACAGATCAAAGACCAAGTAATGGTAGTTTTCTTCTTGTATACTATCGTGTAGTCTAACTGCAAGAATAAAAATGTCAATTTAGTTAAAATTGTTCGAAAGAAAAAATACTTAATTTCGAACTATAGAAAAATGACGCTGCAATAGCAACTATGAGCAAATATTATGCATATACGTGCGAAAAATTCTCGTAAGAAATCTTGGCGATTATTTTTGAGGCACCAAAAGTAACTCAAAAATTAATCCTTTTTTACATATTTTAGGTTTACAAATATTTTAAGTATATATTTAACTAAAACGCTCTTTAAGTACTTCTTCTCTTACCGATATTAGGATGGTGCAGCTTTCTGCAAATTCTAGCTTCCCTCTCTAATTTTTGGAAATCTGTAAAAAAATAACATTCTGTTTAATTTAATTTTATTTCTTAAGCCTATATTTATTATGTTTACTGATGTTGTTTATTGATACTGACGCAATACATAAATATAAAAAGAACTAGAATAGCTAGCCCATCTCTAAATGAAATATTACAGTATTCATTAAGGGGGGGTAGGGTTTTTAGGGTAAAAAAATCGATTTTGGTTTATTTGAGAAAATGAATGTACATAATCTCAAGAATGTTGTGTCCAAATTTTAAGTCAATCGGTGCAAAACTCACAAAGTTAGAGCATTATAACCGTTGGCCGCTCCGACTCGGCTACCTGCTATGGTCGAACTTTAAATCGATTTTCTGGAAAACGACGTTTTTTAAGTCGGTGGACACTTTTTCTCTGAATCTACCCGACCGATCTTCCTGTACACACTTTCTCTACATAATTACCGAGGTAACCCTGGGAGGTTTTTGTTTTTTTTTCAATTTTTATTTATTTTACAATAAACAATATTATGCGATTTATCGTCTAAAAATCGCACTTTTACATCAAATGTTAAAAAAAATTGAAAAAAATTTTTTTTTTAATAAAAACTCGACAGGGTTACCTCGGACAACGGATTACCTAATGAATACTCTTTGATTTTTTGATTTCAGATGATCCAATGCTGAGAAAAACTGTCCACGGCAAATTGCCTTTTTTTTGGAGACGTCTGCGTAGATCTGCTGTCAACGGCTCAATTTTGTATATTTTCTTGTGAAAATTTTTGAAAATATTTTTGAAATATGAGTTTACAGTATACTAATTGGATAAATAAATTTACATGAATCATCTTTCCAAAAAAAATTCATAAATAAGTGCATATTTTTAGTGGAATTAACCCTACCCCTCCCTTAAGTAAGTAATAACATAGAGCCACAATCTAAAACCAAAATTATTTTTGGCACCCCATTCCTTCGCAAACATACATGAAAAGAAGAGAGCTCCATATAAAAGTGGGCAGAAATAGGAAAATGGATTGATTTTGCTAAAAATGTGTTCTTTAATAGATTAAAGTACTCTGAACCCATAAATCAAATTTATTTTTAATAGCTTCTATATTTTCGATTAAAAATATTTCCATCAAAATTTATTATTTATGCCCGCTCAGAAGCGCCCGAAGCGAAGAACGTGCCGTGCCTGGCCACAGAAAAATAGCACAATGCGCTAAAAATACTCCAGAGTTTGGATCCGTTGAATAAGCAAATTGTAAATATAGAAAACCTCCATGCAAAAAAAGCCGTACTCTAGCTTCAAAGTAAATTTCTAACAGATGCGATATTTTTTGTGAAGTATTCTATATTTCCCAATAATTTGCGAAAATAAAAAGGAGCTTTGAGACTCTTATTTATTTTTCTTTTTTTCATTTATCAACATAAATTACAAAAAAAGTGTCCACTCATTTCATTGTAATGCAAAAACAAAAAAACAAACACGTACAGAGAATTCACGACTCATCTTAAATGATACATTTAAAATTCCGCTATTTCCGACGCAAGTTTCTAAAAACGAAATTGTATTTTTAGCATGCGAGAGTGTGTAGAGTGAGTTTGAAATAGAGCAATATTAAATTTTAAGTACGCTTGTTTCTTTTTTTAAACATGGGACCGCGTACTTTGATAGAAAAGTGTGAGTTAATTTTGGAGCATTTCAAAACACAAATGTGGTATCGTAAAATATTTGAAATTGTAAATTTGACCGCTTTATGCATGAAAATCGTGTAGTATATGCATATTGTAGTAGACGACAAACTTCAAATAAAACTTCAGGGGTTAGTACGTTAAGTGAAGAAAAATCCAGCAACAAGCGCTCCAAAGTTAACTGTAATGTCCAACACGGATTTAGGTAAGATTTGCCACCCAGAAACTGTGCGAAAGTACTGAGAGAAGCAAATTTAAATAGCAGAATAGCCCGTAATAAACTTTTCGTAAGTGCATAGAATGGAAGTAAGAGATTACAGTTTGCGCGTGACCATCTAAATAAAGCCCCAGCAGTTTGGAGAACCGTACTTTTTGCAGACGAGGTCCAAATAAATTTATTTGGAACGAATACCGGACCTTCCATACAGCGCGAGGCCAATACGGTGCTCAAACCACAAAACACAGTGATGACAATGTGATGTATCTCAACAATTGGAGTTGGAAGTTTGACCTTTATCGAAGAAACAATAAACAAATATGTTTATTTAAAACTTTTGCGAGAAAATATGGTTAAAAGCGCTAGAAAATTACAAATTTAAGATAACTTTAGCTTTTATCAAGATAACGACCCTAAACAAAAGTCACAAATAATACAAACATGGTTAATATATAAATGTCTCTACATTTTTGAAACTCTTGTACAAGCACCGGATTTGAACGTCATGGAAAATTTGTGGTCAAAACAAATCTAATCTTAAAAAGGCGGTACTTGTAGAGTGGAACCAAATGAGTCCAGAACACACAAAAACAAACAATTGGTTGACTCCAAGCCACGTAGACTTCAAGCTGTAATTGATACCTTAAAAGTTTAAAAATTAAGAAACAAATCGTTGCTCTTTTTCAGTTGTATCATTTAAGCTGCGGCCGTCAATTCTCTGTATGTTTTTTTTTTTTCTGCATTACAAAGGCGAGCTTAACTCCTGGGGCCGCAGGCTGTGGCCTAGGTTTAAAGCCACGTAAAACAGAACTTATGCTTTTCACCACCAGATATAAGGTACCAACTTTTACCCTACCAAATATTAACTGACAAACTCTCTCACTATCACCCAGCGCAAAGTACTTAGGGGTAATTCTGGACTCCAAACTAAGCTGGAAATTAAATGTTGAAGAACGGGTAAGGAAGGCAGAAATTGCTTTATATGCCTGTAAACGTATGCTTGGAAGAAGATGGGGTCTTCAACTTAAGCATACATTATGGCTGTATAAGACGGTTATACGACCTAATTTATCGTATGGTTCGGTAGTTTGGTGGACGGCTCTAGGGAGAGAGTACAATACCAAACTACTCGGCAGAATGCAAAGATCAGCCTGTACAATAACGGTCGGTGCCATCAGATCATGTCCTAGAGAGGCTCTCAATTCACTGACACACGTTATTCCAATTGACCTACATATTAAGAAGACGGCAACCATGAGTGCATTTAGGTTAAATGAAGTGGGTCGCTGGAGAGAAAAAACTTATGGTCATGCTAGTCTATTATTGCGACAAACTCAGTTAATCTGGGTGAGAACTGACTACATCGTCCCGCCGGTAATATTCAACAGGAATTTTGCCACTCTCTTTCCTTCTAAGGAAGAATGGAATACGGGATTCTCTCTAAACCACTTCGACACTACAGTCTATACGGATGGAAGTAAAATGGGCTGCGGTGTTGGAGCTGGTATATATTCTCACAGACTTAAAATTGAGAAATCTGTGCGTCTCCCTAATACCAGCACTGTCTCCAGGCGGAAGTACTGGCAATTGGGGAAGCCTGGAGGCTACTAATCGCAGATTTCTCTTTTAAGGGTAATATCGCTATTCTCTCGGATAGCCAAGCTGCAATCCAGGGCCTGGGTTCGGCTACAACAACCTCTAATGTGGTGGAACAAAGTAGGAATAGCCTCACCTTCTTGAGTGAAAACCATAAAGTTACCTTAATCTGGGTCCCGGGACATCGGTACATTGAAGGTAACGAAAAAGCATATGAACTGGCAAGAGGGGGATCTGCCATGAATAACGCTATTGCCGAATCGGTATTCACAGCATTAGGTGCAGTCAAGAGTACAATTTCCCAAAAATACCTCCGAATCGCGGACTGTAGGTGGAAAGTCGAGACGAAATGCAAAATTAGCATTAAGAAGAATGAAACGACGGGACGCCTGGAGACTAACGGCAGTCATAACTGGCTTTTGGTCTATCGGAGAACAAGCAGCCAAAATGGGTATCCCTCACAATACATACTGTCACAGTTGCAAACAACCGGAGAAAAAGTAGACAATCTTCCATTTCCTCTGTGAATGCCCTGCCCTATGGAAGGACAGAATGTTAACCCTGGGCCAACCGCTGTTCGAGAATCTCGAACAACTATCTGGCTTAGACGTTAACAAGCTAATAAGGTTCCTTAACCGCACCGACTGGATATAGTTATGCTGTAAATAACCGTTAAACAAGTTGGTAACGAGGATGTGGCAACAAAATGGTGCGGAAGCGCTAGTTGGATTCTGAAAGAATCACCACTTTAACCAACCAACCAACAAAGAATTGAGTGACACTTTTTGTATTTTATGTTCACAGATGAAACAAAGCAAAATAAATAAGATATCTGCATACTCTGTTTTTTTTTTTTTCATTTTCGCAAAGAATTATGAAATACAGAAAACTTTATAAAGAACTAGTATCCGTATCAAATAAAGTGTGAGTGATTGAAGATGAGTGCATAGCTACGGTGGTACAGGCACTTCCTATGACAAAAATTCTCGGTTTACAAAATATTTTTGCCTTCGTCCAGAAAAAAAAGCTTATGGACGGCTCAGGTTTTATGAATGAACGAACGTTACTTTGAGAAATATGCACTTGAGTTAATGAATGAAATATTTTTCTTGTATTAAAAAACATTTTAGAATGCTTGGCGAAAAAACGTCATCGCGCTGTGCATGTTGGTGCTTCTGCGCTTTATGCTGTCCACATTCTTTCCTCGATAAAATTGTTAACTTCGAAATATGAAATTGTCGCACATTTGGTGAACCGTAACTTTTTTTTGCTGTGGAAAGTGCGGTCCGGTCCTTACGTTAATAATTAAGTACATATACTGAAGAATCGCATGTGGCTATAACTTGCCGAAATGAAGAGTCACGCAGTTATCGTCGCTATATGCGTAAATCACTCCGATTCGATCATAAGGTTCGCCGTGGATTGGAAGCTTCAGGCGGAGATGCAGAACGTTCTGACACTGTCTGATATTCAGAATTTATTTAACAAGTGAGGGCACTTCCGAGAGGGCTTAATGTTTCTAAAATGTTATCCGTTGAGTTATCCATGAAGGTCTCCAGTATAAATCCTACGTTATGTGGCGGACGTTGTAGCCGAGTGGGTTGGTGCGTGACTATCACTCGGAAGTGTTCGAATATCAATAAAACACCCCCGACACAACAAGAAGTACACCAAAAATAAGAATAGGAGCTCGGCCAAAGACCCTAAAGGGTATAAGCACCAATTATGTATATGTATATAAAACAAACAATTTTGACCTAGACCAAAAGACCAGCCGCAGAAATGGCAGATGACTATGTTCAAATCCTACAGGGCTTTCTGTTGTCATGCCCACGAAGTTTCCTGCCATTTTATGGTCTTTGGTGTTGTGAGCAACAAATGGCATGTTATGTCACCCAACTTCTTAACACAAGGACTACAAGTGAATTCTACTGCATACACATAACCCATTAAGTCTGCGTACACCACACACATATTTTTAAATTGATTAAAAACACAATAAAAGTTATAGTAGAAAGCATATTTTGTTTATTTATTCTTTCATTACATTCTCAAGTTAGAAAAGAAAAGGAAACTAACCAAATTCTTCACTTCATTGTTTACATAATGATATGTAATTGCAAGAACATGTAAACACAACCAGAACCAACCAGAAAGTCTGCGTAGAGCTCGGTTTTACAGCCCGCTACTTTATTAGAATTTTTTTCGGTTTTGCGCACTTTTCGTTATTTGTTATTATAATTGATTGGATAGCGATCAGTTGCACATTTCATTAAGAAATGGTAATAATAAGAAAAATGAAACCGAAGGAAAATAAATTAGGTATCAGAAAGAAAAATAATTATAAAATTGTGGAAAGATGGAAACAGTTTCCGAAATATTAGCAAAGCTCTTTGGAGAACGATTTCCTATGTTCATCGCGTAGTAAACAATTACAAGCAAACCAAAATTTGAACATATCAGAAAGTCTGATTGTTTGATTTGGCATATAAGAACATTTAAAAAGGAATTTGGAACAGAGAGCCGAAAATCTTGGCTTATCAAGAACGTTTTGATTACAACAAGATAATCACCCAAAACACCAAGATGGCTAAGCTTTGGCTCATGTAAAACGATCAAAAACAAATCCAAAATACCCCCACATTAGCCCGATCTCAATACTATTGAGCATCTGTGGGATCTATTAAAAAACAAAACTCATAATAAAAAGTAAGGCGGCTTTACGAAGTGTTGTCTGGGCAGAATAGGCAAGGATTACATTTGACGAAACATAGAAGTTAGTAAACTCAATGCCAAGTTGAATGAAGCAATATCGTGGCTATCCAAAAAATATTCATTTTCGTTTTTGTACATTATTTATAAACATTTTTCCATACGTTTTAAAACTATACGCAGACTTTCTGGTTGCTATATTTACATGTTGATGCATTTACTTATAGTATGTAAACAATAAAGTGAGGAATCTTGTTATTTTCCTTTGCTTATGTAACATAAGAATTTAATGAAAGAATAAATAAATAAAATATGTTTTCAACTATAAATTTATATTGGGTTTTTAATCAATTTAAACATTCTTGTAAGGAGTACGCAGACTTTGTATATCGATGTATGGAGCTTAGTTGATCGTGAAAGCATCCACATATCAGCATTTCTTCTCTGAAGGCTGCAATCAATATCGTAAGGAATATTTGATTCGGGTATGCAATCGTTTACGGACCCAGATCGGGGAGGTTATTACAGCTGATGAAAATTTTATAATATAGAATGTTGGGTTAAAAGATCCTGAAGTTTCATTAAATTTTGTTCAAAATAAAAGCTAATTTTTTCTACCGAAAAGTTGTCCTAACCAGTACAAATTGGCGAAAAAAAAATTAACTGCCATCATACAACGATTTTCAATAACCGTTATTCAATGGGATTTACCGAAAACTTGGGAGCCTGGGTGCCTCACGAAAAAAACAAAGACAGTCGCCTTGAAATAGCTTCTCAGCATCTCCTTAGTGCTTTTTGTACCGAATCAAACGGCAGATGAGAAATGGTGCCTATACGATTACATCAATATGAAGCAAAGAAAGGAACCCACTCCTATCTCCATATCTCCAGGAGATATGCCAAAGCCGAGAGTCAAGCCGGATCTTCATCCATAGAAAATCGTGATATGTGGTTGGTGGGACTGGGAGGGTACGGTGCACTGGGCAATGCTCGAAAAGAATGCCACGGTCAAGGAGCTATATATTGCCCAACTACACTGCGAGAATCAAGCTATTCAACTGAAATGTCCTGTTCGACATGGTTTAACGCTAGGCCCCCCGTTGCACAAGTCGGCATAGAAGGACTATATGAAGGGCGTCACTTTCGATAGCAAAGAGGTTCTTAAAAACTGGCTTAACTGGGCGATTTTTGGGGGAACGGCATTAACAAATTGGTCGAGAGGTGGGAAGAGGTTGTACACAGCAAAAGCGAATATATAATTGATTAACTTATTGTTATAATTATTGTTGTTTCTTGTTTTAAGTCTACTTGAGCAATGACAATTCGCTTTATTTATATAATTCATATTCACGTATGCTTGATGCTACTAAAGCAGGTATGTTATTATTACATGTTTGCTTATTCCAGTATATTTCAACACTTCCCCTGAATGAGCAATCACATAATCCAAAAACAAGAAATTACTTTTCAATAGTTACTTTGAATGAACAATCATAAACTACATAACTTTATCTTCACATTACAATAATATCATTAAGTTTGCAAGTCACTAGAATTCAAGGTATTAAAAAAAAACTTAGCAAAAACTTACACATCACATATAAATTCAATTTACTCCAAGACTTTTTACTAAATTTTCATGTTTTACAATAACAAGAGATTTCGTCAGGATATCAGCAAACATTTCATTTGTAGGACAATAAATAAGTTTTACATCACCACTTTTAATCTTTTCTTTTACAAATTTGCATTTTATGTCTACATGTTTTGTCCTATTAGAATATGCGTTATTGGTTGCTACATGAATAGCACTTTTGTTGTCACTATATAAAATCATCATCTTAGATACTCTTCTGGATAACTCTGCTTCTAATCGCTTAAGCCAAAGAGATTCCTGAATCGCAGCAACAATTGACATGTACTCGGCTTCTGTAGATGATAGTGCAATAATCGTCTGCCGCTTTGTAGCCCATGAAATTGCACCATTCTGACACAAAAAAACATAACCCGTGGTTGATCTTCTATCATCAACATTGCTCGCCCAATCAGCATCGCAGTATCCAGCAAGCGCGTCACCATTTTTCTTATATACGATACCTTTATTTATAGTACCCTTTACGTAACGTAGCACTCGCTTAACAGCTTCCCAGTGTACTTTACCAGGATTCTGACTGAATCTGCTTAACATATTTACAGCGAAACAAATATCAGGTCTGGTAACCTGAGCTATGAAAAGTAATGCACCAACTGCTTCCATGTACGGTACATTCGCCATATATTTTTTCTCGACATCATCTTTTGCACACATATCCAGTGTTAACTTTTGATTCGGGTTAGCAGGAGTTTTTACTGGATTACAATCGAGCATACGAAATCGTCTCAGAATATTTTCAATATACTGCGATTGGTCGATTTTTATGTCACCATTCACTTTATTTCTCGTTACATGCATGCCCAAAACTGATGATACTTCGCCAATGTCTTTCATCTTAAAGCTCTTCTTTAACTTTGCTTTAGTTTTGTTTAGCATTTGCACATCATTTGTAAATAATAACACATCATCAACGTATATTGCAACGATCATTATTTGATTCTCCTCTATTCTGAAATATATAATATATATTGATCAACGTCGCTTCTTGTAAGTCCAATATCAACTAAAACATTATTAAGAGTTTCGTTCCATATTCTGCTTGATTGTTTTAGACCATAAATTGATTTCAAGAGTCTACATACCTTTCGAGTACCGTCTTCAAACTTACGTGGTTGTACCATATAGACCTCTTCTTCAAGTTTTCCGTTTAAAAATGCGGTGACAGCATCCATTTGGTGTATCATCAACCCATGGATCGCAGCTAAAGCTAGTAGGAAACGAATCGATGTGTACCTGACTACCGGTGAAAACGTTTCTTCATAGTCAATGCCCTTATTTTGACTATAACCTTTGGCGACTTATCTGGCTTTGCGGCATATCACTTCACCATCAGCATTTATTTTTGTCTTGAAAACCCATTTGGATGAAATTGCCTTTTTGCCGGCTGGCAAATCCGTTAATTCCCATGTTTTATTTAACAATAAGGAATCATACTCTTTCCTCATTGCTAGTTTCCACTCGTCAGCATGCACAGATGATAACGCCTGCTCCGGAGTATCAGGATCTTCAGTAATTTCCATTTCTTCAACATCACATGCAAAATTCGCTTGTTTATTTCTGGTGGAACGTCGAAGTTCTAATTCTGCTATGGTGACATCTTCTTCAGGAGTATACGTAATATCATTCGCATCATCATAATCACTGATTTCATTATCAACCTTCGTTTCATCTGACTCATTTTCAGCTTCAATTTCTTCTATATTATCTTCATCCTCGTCCACTTCTATAATAGACAATTCTAAGTCTTCTGCAGCAGTATTCATTCGCTCAGCTACTCCGTTTTGTTCTGATGTGTATGGAGAAGTCTTTTGATGAAGAATACCGTGCTGAGACATATATTTTTGAAACATATTGTTCACGTATTCTTTCCCATTGTCAGTTCTTAGCATTTTGATTTTTTTACCAGTTTGTTTTTTAGCCAAATTCTTGAATTTTGAAAATTGATCAAATACTTCTGACTTTTTCTTAATTGGGAACGCGAAAATTTTCCGCGAATAGTCATCGATGAAAGTTAACAAATATCGTGCACCCGAGTACGATTCAACTTCCAATGGTCCCATTACATCCGAGTGAATAAGCTCCAATAATTCATTAGCGCGATGACCACTTTTAGGGAACGGCAAACCCGTTTGTTTCCCTTTTACACATACAATGCATTTCTTATCGGTGATGTTTTTACATTTTCTAAGCCTTTCGACGAATTTTTAACTGCAATTAAGTTTTCACGGCTTATATGGCCTAACCTTCTATGCCACAGTGCAAAGTCATCATTATATTTACATAGCATTGTACTTTCTTGGTTAATTTTACAATTTAATTGATATAAGCCATTAACCAAATTCGCGTTTGCTATCAATTTATTTTAGTCGTTAAAAATCTTGCACACATCATTTTCGAACAATACTTTATTTCCTCTCGTTGCCATTTCACTCACTGACAATAGGTTTGCACAAATATTTGGTACATAATCTATATTATGTACAGTGACGCTGTTTTTGTTAGGCATAATCACATTAGCGGTACCTGTGTATTCAACTTTCAATTTACCATTGTTTGCAAGTGAAATTTCTTTATCGCTCTTTCGCATATTAACTAATATGTTTTTGTTATTAGTTAAATGCACAGATGCGCCTGAGTCAATGTACCAATTACTGTTTGTATTTGAACGGTACTTTTCATTGTCTGCAAAGAGAGATGCAAGAAATCCGCTACCATTAGTATTGTTGTTCTTGTTAGTACTTACGTGCGTTTTTTTATTTGGGCAGTTACGACTTATGTGACCAAATAAATTACAAGAATAACAGCGAATCTTTTTCTTGTTGTTGTTTTTTTTCACATGCATTACATTATTTTCCGTATGCATGTCAAATTTAATATCTTGTAACATCAAATTTTTAACGACGTCGACGCTCAGCTGCGTTTTGGAATTTTCTACAGCTAAAACAAGCGCCCTATATTCATTTGGCAATCCAGCCAACATTAATGATGCGACAATTTCGTCACCTATCTGCAACCCAGCATTATTCACCTTCAATGCCGTCATTACCATTGCGTTGATATAATTCTGCGTAGACTCGAAATCCTCCAACTTGTTGTTTCAGCAATTCCACTTTTCTCATCAACCCGGTATCCTCATAAGCAGCAACCAAAGCATCCCATGCTTCCTTTGCAGTTGTTGCTGTTGCAATATGGGAAAAATTGCACGATTCGATCATCATGGTGATCTCCGCCAAAGCTTGCTGATCCCTTTCAATCTCCGCTGCCGTCGCATTGACACCTAGACTTTGTTCGACCGGCTTCCAGCACTTCTTGATGATTAAATAAGATTTATCCAGCCGCTTCCACGTGTCGAAATTTTCTCGACCACGCAGCTTTTCAAAAACTAAAGCTGGTGCAGCCATTTTATTTAATTTCGTTGCCAAGAGATTAAAAAAAACAAAACGCACAAGACTCTAATAAAAGTGTTATTAAATTAAAAACGCTTATTTTTTCCGTGTGTAATTTTCGCGTGTCAAGTCGCCCATAACCTAATAAAGAGGGTTTTCTTCTTGTCTTTCTTGTTTTAAGTCTACTTGAGCAATGACAATTCGCTTTATTTATATAATTCATATTCACGTATGCTTGATGCTACTAAAGCAGGTATGTTATTATTACATGTTTGCTTATTCTAGTATATTTCAACACCTTAAATAAAAGTCTTCGGAAAAAACGCTACGAATTTATTCCCCAACCCAATACCCAATTGGCGGGCGCCGTAGCCGAATGGGTTGGTGCGTGATTATCATTTGGAATTCACAGAGACAACGTAGGTTCGAATCTCGGTGATTACCAAAATTAAGAAAAACATTTTTCTAATAGCGGTCGCCCCTCGGCAAGCAATGGCAAACCTCCGAGTGTATTTCTGCCATGAAAAAGCTCCTCATATATTAAAAATATCTGCCGTTCGGAGTCGGTTTGAAACTGTAGGTCCCTCCATTTGTTTAACAACATCAAGACGCACACCACAAATAGGAGGAGGAGCTCGGCCAAACACCCAAAAGGGTGTACGCGCTAATTATGTATATATATATAATACCCAATATAATAAAGCCAAACGCACAAGTTTAGATTCACCAGCGACAGCAACAACTACAATTACTATAAGCAACAGGACCTGTCCCCTCAACCATCGACCAGCACGAATCCACCAGGTAACGATTGAAAGATCGTCGAACCAAAAACCAAAGACTTCGCGATAGCTCAAGTAAGCTTAAAACCTTCCAAAAACAAACAAACCTAGACGAGTACTGGCTTGGTAACGCTGAATCCTCTGAAAACAGATTTTCTCCTTTGGATGTTCATGTAAAAAAACCTAACGCTAAACCTCAGGAAAAAAACCCCAAGCCCACTCCCATATTTTTGGACAAAGTTAATATAAATAATTAAATCAATATTTCACCGTTGATGAAGGTTTTAGCAGAAACTGCTCCTAAAGTTATACTAAAAATATGCATCCTTCCATTCGCACCCAAGAAATTTTAGAGGAACTAAAAGATCTTTGCCACACAGCTTTAAATACCTTCAACATCAAGCACAGAAAAAACCTCTCTCTATATTCATTATTGAGTTGAACCCAAGTCCGAACAATAAAGAAATTTATGACGCCAAATATTTATTCAACACAAAAATTGTTTTTGAGCCCCCACGTCCGAAACGCGAAATTCCTCAAAGGGCTAACTGTCAGTAGTACCGTCACACTAAAACCAGCTACGCAGAAAACCCGTCTGCACTAAATGCGCTGGAGTCCCCGTATCCACAAATTGCTCGGCCAAAACGAGAACAGATGACGTCAAAAGCGCCTTATGCGAAGGAAAACATCCAGCGAATTACAAAGGCTGCACGATATATAAGAACCTTCAAAAACTCAAATATCCCCCCTTGAGAAAAAAGGATGAAAACACCGCACCCGTCGTTTCAGCAAGAAAGCTCAACCAGTTCGATCACTGTCACCCAACCACCTAGATTCACTCTCGTATTCACAAGTTATAAAACATGTTACACACAATACGAATGCTCCCTCAGCCCAAAAAAAAACAACATCCGAGTCCTCAACTGAAATGCGAGAAATTGATCGCGCTTTTGAAGCAAGTTTTGCAACAAGTGTCATCAATGATGAATCTGATCGTTACTCTCACGACTCAAAAATTAAGCCTTCAAATCCATGAATACTCTCATCTGGAATACTAATGGCCTATCAAAACATACATACATAACATTGCTCGTCACTTAACCCGAGTGTTCTGCCCTCACGAAATCGAACCCTCCCCAAGTACTACTCAAAAAGTAAAAGATACCCTAGAACACACACATCAGATGAAACCTCCCATAAAAAATTCTCAAAAAATTAAGTTAAAGAAGTGATAAAAAAACTTAAAAAAGAAGGCACCTGTATATGACCTCATAACAAGATAAGTACTGAAATAACCCCAAGAAGAAGGACTCACTTTCCTTACGTACATATATATATAATTCTATTATACCTATTATCTGGTTTTGTTCCATCTCAATGGAAAGTAGCTCAAGTAAAAATGATCCTCATACCAGGAAAAAGCGCCTATGGCCTATTGCTTCTAAAGTAATGGAATCCCTTTTTCTCAAAAGAATGAGGCCTATAATTGAAGACCGAAATATAATCCCAAATAACCAATTTGGTTTCAGGAAAAAACACAGTACCATCGAACAAGTCCATAGTTCACATAGAAGATAATTACATCAAAATTAATAATCTTTTTTTTTTTTGTTTTCAGATGAAAATTGCAAGTTGTATCTTGTACAGAAGTTGGACACAGGCGCTCTGGGAATCTATTGATAACTCGGCTTACAATATATTGTTGGAGATTGTACAAATTTTTTTTTGTAGTTCAAATATTGTATATATTAAACTATCCCCAAAACTTCATTTGGCTAATTGTTTTTTTTTTTCATCCTACAACGCTTCGCGAAAACTATTGAATTTAGGACATCTAATTGGCCCGCCGGCCTTAAGCCAAACGAGAAAATCTTCCCAAGTCAATTTCACACTAAATCGAAAAATTTGCCCACCAGTTAAGCTCAATAATATAATCAGAATGATCTCAGACGCCCCTTATTATATCAGAAATGCACAAATTCATCGAGATACTTTCAGATCTACAATACTTGAAGAAATAAGGAAGTATGCTACATCATACAACTCTCGACTCCAATCGCACTCACAGAAATAATTGCAAATCCCATAACCTTCGCCAGACTCAAGAGAAAGTCTACAACAGACTCATATCATAATAAATTAGTCTATATTATTATTTATTATAAAATTAGTAAATGGTTGCATCACTGGGTGCATTCCATAAATGCTTCTTAAATTAATTAAATAGCTTTAAGTGAAAATATTGCTTAATGTTTAAAATACAGATCGCAATAAATAAATTAATTAAAAAAACAAAAACGCAAGACGTACAAATGCATACTTCAATACATGTATATATGTATGCACGTTTACCGTACGCTTTCTCAGTGGTTCGACAAAGTTAAATTGGCACGGCATTTGGGTTGTGTTTATGTATTTCTTTTGGTGTATGCGAGCGCAAGCACCACACAAAAACATTGTTTTTCTCTGCTACAACTTGTTGCCAAATTTTACCCTTACTCTTCTTCTCACCCGACCGACCGCATCTATATGCCCGCTTCCCAAAAATTTAGTGATTATTATTTTATCTTATTACTTACTCAATGATTCATCAACTCATGCAACATTACCCACCACCAGCAGGGTTAAAAATGTTGTAATTTATTTCGAAAATAAATACTAAGTAAGAAATTCTCAATAATAGCTGCGATCTCTTGGAACCGACTTGCAAAAGAGCGCCAAGCAGTTTAGCCAGTTAATGTAAGCAGTTGAATGTGCTTAAACGATAGCAAACTGTTTAACAATAGGTGTCTGTGATTCGCCAAGCGTTAGCAAGTAACGAATAGATGGAACAACTGGTATAAATAAAAATATGTTGTTAGCACTGGAAAAAAGCTGCCAAAAATTACATTTGTTTGGAAGCACTCAATGGGTATTAGTACGACCGCCTTCAAACAGGAAAGCATTTGTTGCTTGTGAAAACTCGTTACTTGTGATGCGCGTTCTCCACCAACTTCCATTGTGTCCTCGTTCTTTTCAATGTTGTTGTTGCCTATAAATCAAAAACTAAATAATTCCAACGGAGCAATGAAGTTGAGGAGTTTGAACACGACAGGCAAGTTACGGTTAGGTTAGGTTAAAAAGGCTGCCCATAAAGAGGGGCTTGGACGAAAATCAAAAATTCGTCCATTTTGATACCATTGTAAAGGAGATAAGAAGGCTGGGAAAAAACAAAGGAGGGGGGATCTGTATTTGCTGAAGACAACCGAACAATGACTGATTTACAGTGGTATTAGCCTCTTGGTACTACTGATGAAGTTCATCATGTTTTTAACATTCAAAAAACACGACAGGCAAAACACCAAAAGAGAATTCGCAAAGTCGAAGCAACAAAATTTTCTCTGTATGAACGCGGTCTAATGAAACTTGCCTAATATCTGAAGACAGATTGGGCAGCATTGAAAGTAGTGGCTTATTCCAGTTTTATGAAGTGTGACGATACTCGCTAGCCAGATTCTCCTGCACATGCAAATTTTTCGTCAAGCCCAAACGTAGCGAACAGGGAAGTGGCGAATCGAAAGCGTCTAGTGTAGCAAACTAAAATAATCGAAAATATTGCGAATATGTCCCTAGAAAATGTCAGCAAAACTTTAAACTGCTGTAAGCAAACATAAATCGAAACAAACTGGAGCAACTACTCGAAATTTGACATAGTTTTTTTTTATAAAAATATGATTTACTTAGACCTGTCATAAGTTCTGTTACAGGTTAAGCCCGTTATAGATAAAGGTTGTCAAAAAAGTCTTGCGGTATTTCCGCAAGCTTTTCTTTGCAAGCGCGTAGTTCTAGTTGTATTCGTCGCATCGGTTCACGCTAGAGCTTTTTGGAAAGCTCTTTTCACGTGCTAACACGTGTTTGATTAATTGTTGTTTGCTTTTAGTCGTTCGTGAGTTATAGCGTTGCAAACATGGAGCAAAATAAAGAGAAAATACGGCATATTTTACAGTACTACTACGATAAAGGCAAAAATGCATCTCATGCTGCCAATACAATTTGTGCAGTTTATGGACCCGATACGGTTTCCATTTCCACCGCACAACGATGGTTTCAACGTTTTCGTTCTCGTGCAGAGGTGATCGAAGATGTGCCACGGTCCGGAAGGCCTGTCGTCGAAAATTGCGATAAAATCGCTGAATTGATCGAAAGAGACCGGCATAGTAGCAGCCGAAGCATCGGCCAAGAGCTGGGCATGAGTCATCAAACCGTTATAAACCATTTGAAGAAGTTTGGATTCAAAAAGAAGCTCGATGTATGGGTGCCACGCGACTTGACGCAAAACAACATTTTTGCCCGTATGGATGCATGCGAATCGCTTCTGAGTCGCAACAAAATCGACCCGATTTTGAAGCAAATGGTGACTGGCGATGAAAAGTGGGTCACTTACGACAACGTAAAACGCAAACGGTCGTGGTCGAAAAGCGGCGAAGCTGCCCAGACGGTGGCCAAGCCTGGATTGACGGCCAGGAAGGTTCTTCTGTGTGTTTGGTGGGATTGGCAAGGAATCATCCACTATGAGCTGCTCCCCTATAGCCAAACGCTCAATTCGGACCTGTACTGCCAACAACTGGACCGCTTGAATGCAGCACTCATGCAGAAGACGAAATCTTTGATCAACAGAGGCCGAATTGTCTTCCATCAGGACAACGCCAGGCCACACACATCTTTGGTGACGCGCCAGAAGCTCCGGGAGCTGGGATGGGAGGTTCTTTTGCGTCCACCGTATAGTCCGGATCTCACACCAAGTGATTACCACCTATTTCTGTCCATGGCGATCGAGCTTAGTAGTCGGAAGAAGTCCACAAGAGAGTCCTGTGAAAATTGGCTCTCCGAGTTTTTTGACAATAGGGAAGCGAGCTTCTATATGAGAGGCATTATGAAGTTGGCATCTCTTTGGGAACTCGTCATCGAACAAAACGGCGCACATTTGACTTAAATCGCATTATTATAACCAATTTTATGTACAATTGAAAATTCAATAAAAATACCGCAAGACTTTTTTGACAACCTTTATGTATAAACTATAATACCTCTTTTAATGAAGTTAATTTTATTTAATTCAGCTATTGCAGCACGCACGGTTTCCGTGGATATTGACGTCACTGCTCGAACTAAAGAATGTTTGAGACTTTTCAAATTGATGTGCGGTCTTCGACAGCCCATGTTTCCAATTTTGACCGCAAGTCCCATAGATTCAGATCTGGACATCCAGACGGGCAATCTGTAGCGGCCACTGCCTCATGGGCTGGAGCGTAGTCGCGAGGACGACCACTTCTTCTTCGGCCTGTCATGGGAAACGTTTGGGTGAAACGTGTGACGTTTGGGAAAAAACGATTGATCGTGCGGTAAACAAACATTCTCGAAATATTAAGTTTTTTCAGCAATTCATAAATCTCACTTGCACTTTTACCACACTTATGTATGTAATGAAATCACTGGAATACAACTTTCCTTAGCTCCCCAGTACATTGTTAACAAGCGAAATTTCCCACGAAACTGAGTATAATTTATGAGTAGACAAAGCATACGAACAAAAACAAACATAACGCAACTTTTTTCGGCGAATTTGTAAATTTTTTCACAGATTTTATGGCAAGACTACGTATATTGCGGTGTATATAAGTAAATATTTTCTTTAGAATTAAATAAACATATTATTATGACAATAATCGGCAGGTGACTTGTCAACTACAGTTAAACCACACGAAATGCAATATTAGCGCTGTTTGGGGGGCCGCATTCAAAATCGGACCATACCATTTCACCGTGTATTAGACCAGAACTTGTTATTTCGTTTAAGAAAAAAGGATGTGGCGTCACGCGTCATTCCATTTTTTTGCGATATCATCGATTTTTTGAGTGATTATGAAGTAATTGGATCGTAAAACACTTATAATAAAACAAAAATGTTTACAATTTCATTATCCTCTTATTTTAATTATCTTAGATTTGCTCCAAAACTTTTTGGGTTCAAAGAATACCCACACTTGAGGTGAGTCACTTCTTGACTGAATATTAACTTAGCCATAAGGAACCGTGGTAATACAACCACTTTTACCCCATCTAATGGAGAGGAAGTCCTCTCAGATACTATCAAGGACTGCCGAGTTTCCAGCGTGCCCTCCATTTTTTACCATCTCTAAACTTCTTTTAAACTCTCTTTGAGAGCTGTCTCCCTCCCTCTCAAGTTAGAGAGATAGAAGAAGGACGAACTGGACAAAGCACAAATAGTCATTGTCAGTTTCTTTCGGTGTGCTTTACTCATCGTCTAAAATTGATAAAGCGGAAAACTCCCAAAATAAGTAACTTTCCTTTTAAAACATCATGTCCTAAACGCAAGAAGAGAATTCCTGGTAAAATTATAGGTGATTACCGCCTTTAGGCGGTAGGAAGGTTTTTAATCTATCAAACGGAATCTTGGCAAGCATATGTACCTATATGAATGCCCTCAAATTCTTCAAGAAATCCATGAATGGGGCCTAAAGAGAATGCTCGAAAGACTTTTGCGGAAACATTGAAGAAAGCTCTCGGCGTAATCGAAAGTATTATTGTACGAACCCTATTTGTATAAAATAGATTCAGAAGTCAAACGGGGAACGCCCATTTTCCTGGCTGCACGGAAGAGCCTAGTTCGAGCACTCTTCACTTGAGGGACTGGGGTATCTCCGGAACATTATACATCATAAAAAGGTGGAGTTATAGTAAAGGGTAGACTTGCTTTTAAAGAATTTACGCTTGATATCATTCTGGATATAGAATGGACTTTCAACAACATCTACCGGACAGATCTGGATGTACCACGGTCCACGGAGATTGACTGAATATCAACTCAACAAAAAGTGAAATGGTGCTTTTCACAAACAAATAAAAAAGAAATGGGGTGGGACATACACTGGCTACCGAGGTAAGGTACCTCAACACAACTGGAACTGAAACATCGAAGACAAGTCCAGGAAAGTAGTTACTGCATGCAAATCGACTATATGTGAAATATGGGTCTTAAAACATTCCATAGTACAGTGGCCGTACACTGCGGTTGAGAGGCCCAACCTTGGCCAGCATCGGGAAACATGGTATACAGGAGCAAAATGGAAAGTGTGCAAAGGGCAGCATTCATGCTTATCATAAGAGCACTGCCTTCTACCCCAACAAAGGCTCTGGAGACTTTATTAAACCTTCTCACCACAGATATCTATAGCAAACTCCAAGCTATTTGCAACGCAATCAGACTAAATGCATGCCTCCCCTGTATTTCAGATGTGAGCACTCGAAAATTCTCGGAACTCTTCCAGGAACACACAGAGAGCTCCGCGATTCTATTTTGAAAACAATTTTTCCACACGAATCTCAGAAATATGCGAAAAAGAAAAAATTACGTTGACCCAGCATTAGGGGATTCAAGGACGGCTAGTACGGTAAACAGCACAATAGGGAAGAATAAAGAATACCAAATATGAAACTATAGGTTACTTCCAATGACACAGTTTAAAATACATAATTTCTTAACCTAAGACAATGTCGATTGGCCTTTTGTTAGTTTCAGAATGAATTAATTTATTATATTCGATGGTTGAAAGTGAAATATCATCTGTTGTGTTGGCAATACTTTTTTCAAGTTTCATGCATCTAGGAATCTCTACCAATGTACCGTGAAATCTGTCGACTTTGCTTTAGAGGTGCTATGCAGAAGAAGAGCAATTACAATTTCAATCTCAAAACTGTTGGCAAGTAGATGTCTGACCTTATTTGAATTTATTGATTTAAATAATTCTGGCCTCAGCAAATATATTCAAAAGTATAAGTTGAGGTGTTATATCCACAATTGGTCTAGAGGATATCGGCTGAACAATTTGGAAAACTTGTCCAAACATGTTAAATATCAATGTGGAGGATTTCTCCTAGATATGATAGAACTGGTGTTTCAGCTTTATTATTATTTTGGTGATGTCTATTATACTTATACTCAGAGCTTAACCAGATCTTTCAGTTTAAAATATCTTCTTTTCTTTTCCAGTTTTGAGAAGAAATAATCATTCAAAATATGTCTAACATTTTCCTTTATTGCAACTACAATACATTCGTATTATGTAAGTATATGGAGGAAACGTGTTTGTATCGGCAAAAGCATTAAATCTTTTTTCGATCATGTTTAAAAACTCTAGTTTCATTGCGAAAGGTACATTATTTTGTTGAATTTTTATAATATTTATTATTATATTTAATAACTTTTCAGTACTGTGAGTAAGTTTGCCTTTTTTAAGGTCTGCTATGGCATTAACCAGAGTAATGGTTTTATGTAAATTTATCAAGCCACTGTATCGATTAACATTTTTATAACTTTTCCTCACTTCCTATTAATCTGCTTTCCCTAAAAAATTAATCTCTTCTTCGATTTCTTCAATTTAATTTTCCACCTATTATCAAACGAATTCTCAACAGCTGTATCTTGTGATATAGATTTATTCTCTGAATTTTTCGCCCAGTATTCTTATCGGTTTCAGAACGTCGCTTCAACTATTGTCAGTGATTGACATTATTAGGTGAAAGATGTCTTTCCTTAGAGCTTTGAAAATTGTTAGCTTTATTTTGTTGTAAGAACTCGTTCGACGGGTTTTGAAGTTCATAGTACGCTGATCGGCGTAAGCGGGGCATAAAAGTGTCTATATCCAATAGCTTAGCTTTTTCTTGCCTACCGTTATAAATGAAACTGTGTTTTTGTTGCCTGTTATTATTTTTGAAATGTAGGTTTTTATGGCCGCTTTCAATTTACTCCCATACCTATAGTTTGACCGTTGCTATTTTTATCGGAACGCTTTACAAAAAGTCTCGCAAACATTTACCGTTCATGGTTCGCTTCTACCTCTTATGCAAGTACCAAACAGGACGGTAAGTCCGCCGGACGTGTGGAAAATAAAATGACACAAAGAGGCCCTTTTAGACCAAAAATAAAAACGCGTAGGGTATTTCTCGTTTATTAAATTCGCTTTAAAGTACACAGCTCGTACCAGTGTTGCCAACGCCAATAAATCTGAGTCGCTAGGGCCAATATCAAAAGTCGCTAGAAAGTCGCTAACTCCATCAGGGGCGGATCCTAAATTTCATTCTGAGAGGTGTGCACGAGGCCAGCTGCGGACTTAAAATTTTTAGATGAATAATAATTAAACCAGTAATACCAACTCTACTGAAAATTGAGATCAACGGACGTTAGTTTCAATCTTCTTAAATACTGGTTTTTTTATTATGATTCTATAAATCTACTAAATTTTCTAACGCTTTGTTTATTTGTGTCTGAAAAACATTTGTCTCTTTAAAATATCATTGGAAAGCATGAATGATTCAAGAAATGTTGAAAAAGTTATTTACGAAGTTGATCCAGTACTGGATTCAAATGGAAATATGAAAATTTATAAAATTAATAATATTAACTATTACGCTTTTATAACAAAACCAGGAAAATCATACAACAATTTACTATATTATTATTAATTAAAGTCTTGAAATGGATTTATATTTAAGCATAGAAAAGAAAAATTGGCACAAAAAAGCTACGCTTTAAGGGGGAACACCACTGTGACAGCCAAAGAAATAAGTGATTCTTTTAGGGGGGAAATGAAGGAATTTGTGGTTCGGATTTTTTTTATTTTATTAAGTGTCCATTAAAGACTGTCATCCTAAATTTTTATGGAAAAATATTAATTCATAAATTAAAAATTTCAATTATAGTTCGATAATTTATCCACGAAACACACCAATAGGCAGTGCGTTATTTTATCTAAGTCAGTAAATTGTTACTCTAGAGTATGGAAGGTAAAGGGCATTCACGGGTAATCAAGCTGACAGAAAAGTATCTATTGTCTAAAACGGTTTTGATTTGCTCTCCAAAAGTCGCCAGATAAGTCGCTAAATCATTTTTGTCGTCAACACTTTTTTTTTTGTCGCCAAGACTCAAGCAAAAGTCGTCAATTCTAGCGACAAAGTCGCTAAATTGGCAACACTAGCTCGTACTCGATTAAATAAATCGGCCTCCTATCAGCATAAGTAAAGTCAAGTCTTGCGCACTGAAGATAAATATATCGCCATTGGAGTTGACCGTGAGTACTGGTCTCGCTGCTGTTGTGGAGTTTATTTTGCTACAAAATTCAAGGAAATCTGAAATAAAATATCAGAGTAAGAAGCGTGGGCTCTCCTGCTAAAAGCGCGCCACCTATTAACAGGTAGCTTAATCGTGTACATCTTTATAAAGGGTGCCACCAGACAGTGAAAAACCAAATTATGCAGCGTATCCCAGTGTCTCGGCAAAACGTAAAGTCGCCGAAACATCACCTGATACCTCCGTGCATGATATAATGTCTGTATTGAAAAATATAGCAAAAAATTGGAAGCTTTAGTGACCAAAGATGATATTATTGAGCTAAAACAATCAGCATGTTCACATATGGAATGACTGGAAGCGGAAAATGCTAACTTGAAAAATGAACTAGCTCTACCGTCTGGTCAGCGAATCAAAGAGGAATAAAGTAATTGTTAAAGGTTAACCGAACGATATGCAGCGAAAAACTCATATTACTTAACATTGGCGTTCGGGAGGAGCAACAACTTTATGTAAGAGATGGCAAATGTCAGTATTAGCTGAATTTGAGACCATCGATATGGCAACGGAGGTTCTAAAAAATTAAAAGAAGCTATCCGGTGCTGAAATAAACAGATACTTATTTATATAAGAAAGGCCCTTCTGCTGTTAGACCGTGGTCATAAGGTGCAGGTGAGGAATGACTAAATTTGTCTTTTAACAGCAACAAAATACTTAAGTTGTAAGGGTAAGTCAACCAATTTTAAGTACAAAACAATTTTAGAAAAAATAAGTTATAAAACTGGGATTATCCAGACTGTTCAATCATAATAATAATATATTAACAAAGAAACTAATCCATCAGTTAGTGTAAAACACCATGTAACAAACTTTTCCTCTTAAAATGAATGTGCTAATTTAAAAATTCTTTCATACAATAGCCAATTTAATTAATTAATATTTAAAAAGTTATGCAAGTTCCTCAATTCCTTTGATATGTTATTTTTATTTGAAACCCTACATGGATAGGTTTATCCACTGCTGAGGATAAACCGAAATTCTCTCACCTTTTCAGGTATTATGTTTGCTATTGGATAGTTGCAAATAAAGTTCATAAAGTGGCTGGCCGGTGGCCGTATTTTTAACTATACCAAAGTGAGGCATTGGACTACAAGCGTTAGTTCTTAAAAATGTCGGAATGTGTTGTGCTGTCTGTATATTTACATGTTTCGCGTACATTGATTAGTAAAGATCTATAAGCTGAATTGCTTGGCTAGGGAAGAAAGGAAATCTAAAGATCCGGTAATACATTCGAGAGGGATAAAGCTACTCAGTTCAGTAAATGAAGTTGAAGGAGTTATTTTAAACGGCAGAATGTTTGATGATAATCGTGGGAAACTAACTTTTTGTAGGGGTGTAGGAAGTTCGGTTATCGATTATGCTATTAGTTCGGTCGACTTTATATCGTGGCCATGACCATAAGCCATTAACAATCGCGCCTACACTACCAAATAATGTTGATGCTCCTTTAATCATTTCTACCGATATTTTGTTATCGAAACCGAAACGGGTCTCTAAGTATTTGAATTGCTCAAGAAAATGATAATATTGATAACTTAGTTTCGACTTTGACGGACAAGATAGAGATCGCTTTAATTGCCGGTAGGTGCAAATGTCTTTTTGTCCCAGAAAATGCTTAGTATAACATTGAGTGTTTCAACACGCGCATGAAAATGCTTCAGTTTTTAATGAATTCCCACAGCAGGGCCCAGAATAAAGTATGAAGCTCAACGGAATTTTTATTTTAGATTATGCGTTAAAAAAAGGTTTACCTTCTGAACACCGTCAGAAACTCCAGAGATTCGTGGAAGCTAGCGAATTGAAATTTGTACTCAAAGGGCTCAAAGGCAAAAAATCACCTGGCATCGACCAGATTACTTACGAATTCTACAAGTACGCCTCAGAGTATTTTCTAACTGTGCTGCCATGCCTTCAAATTATAGCGGACTTTCATTGCTTGATACTAGTTACAGAATATTTAGTGATATTTTGTTAAACCATATAAATGCGTGGTTAGAATTTAATATTGTTTTAAGTGAATTTCAAGCGGGTTTTCGTAAGAATTACTCTACTACTGATAATTTGTTCAATCTGACTAATATCGTCCACCTCAATTTTTGTGCAAAAAAGAAAACTTTTGCGTTCTTTGTAAATTTTTCATGTGCGTCTGAAACAGTTCCGTGTAATATGTTTTTGTTTTACAAACTAACGCGTGCCGGCCTTTCCGGCCATATAATTGGGAATATAAGTCTTAGTTATTGCGATACCACAAATAAGTTCGCTCTAACGGAGCACTCTCTGACCCTTTCCGTGTTAATCAGGGTATACAGCAAGGTTGTGTGCTGAGTCCTACCCTTTTTTCTTTGTATCTTAATGACCTAAGTGGCAATTTACAATGCGGCATTAAAGTGGCTGATACTAAGGTCAAGGTACTGCTGTACGCTGAGGATATCGTTTCCCTTGCACATTCTGTGATAATTCTTCAAAAAATGATCTCTGATCTTTACGCTTATTGTACGCTGTGGGGTCTAAACGTAAACCTGATTAAATCTAAAGTTATGGTTTTCAGAGAATGTACAAGAATTCCTGCTGGCTGTCATTGGTTTTACGGTAGTGTTCCTATTGAAATCGTCAACCAATATTAGTATATCGGTATTAGGCAATGAAAACCCTAATATACAGATCAACTTTTGTAGCATGAATTTAAGGTGTGGAAAATGTAAAACGATTCCTCAGGAATCCGCCTTTCCTTATGGTGGTTTTTCTGGAGGTGTCTTCCACGCAAAGTGTATGGGCTTTTCGAAATACGAGACAGATGTACTGTTCAGGATTGCGAACCCAAAATCCTTTTGTGACTCATGCATCGATTGCATAAAAGAGGCAAACAATATCTATGAAAATTTTTTTGATTTAATAAAACAAAGGTAGAATAAAATTGAAAAGATCATTGGTGAAAAAGTGCAAGTATTACTGAAGCGGTAAAACAAATTAAAGCTGGCATAGCGGACAAAAATAAAAATAAGAAGAACCGAGCGGAGAAACCAACGTACACGGAAGAAGTGAAAAAGTCAACTACCGGTAATGTTCCAGTTATACTGGGGCCAAAGACAAATCAAGAGAGCGGAATAACAAAAAGCGATATTGCCCTCTGAACTGAAAGTGAGTGTAACCGGAATAATGAATAGACAAAACGGTCCAGTAGCAATTAGGGGCGAGAGTAACCAAGCGAGGAAAATACTGATTAATGATTGTAAAGAAAAAGTAAGTGACAAGTATGACATCCACCTGCAAAAAATTAGAGAACCAAAGATATGCGGCTTGAGTGAAAATCTAAATAGTGAGTTAGCAGCGCAAGCTATAAAAAAAAACCAAAAAAAGTGAATTAAAATGTGTGAATATACATAAATCCTACAAAATCCCAAAATTGTATAATGCAATAGTTGAAATTGATGGAAATGAATTTCAAAGTGTAATGAATACAAAGAAGTTGAACATCGAATGGGACAAGTATATGTAAGCTGGAATATATTGATGTGATACAATTGCTGGGGATTCAATCACAAACTCACCGTATGCAAGGAGAAATACTAAATACATGCCAAATGCGAAGGCTCGGGATACACATTCCGCGACGTACGAACACATTTCTGAAATGTGTAAATTGTGTTAAAGCAAAAGAAAAATTTGGCGTAGCCGAACTTCAAGTGAACCATGGCCGCAGAGATTCTAATTGTCAAACCCTCCAAAAAAAGATAAGCAATGAATCTAACAAAATAAAATATTAGCAACCAAAGTCGTTGATTAAATGCTTGTGCTTGAACGCGGGAGGGAAATAATATAAACCAGCTAGAAGCTATCACCCTTGAAACGAAATTTTATTTTGTTAGTGTTACAAAATCACAATTACAAGAGACGCAAGAAATAATGGTGAAATTAAATTGAGCAACTATTCAGTGGTAAGATGTGACAGTATCTCCAACTACACTGGGGGTGCGCTTTTCGATGTTAATTCTGAATGGAATGGGGAAGTATTAAGTAAAGTCGCTGTGGGAAATATGATTTGTTGGTTCGTGATAAAGGTCAAACAGAAAACTGTAACTTTGACACTAGTGGCAATCTATGGATCGCCAGATAAAAAGAAATCCCCCTGAAAATATATTTTTTGAGTTTTTTAACGAGCGACTGTAAGAAATTGGAGATGCAACTGATGAAACGTTAATAATGGGAGATTTCAACATTGATTGGCATATCAATAACTCATAAAAACAACAAATTGGACAATTGATTTCTGATAATGTATACCGACAAATAGTAAATGAACCCATGAGAGTAACTCAATCTACTACGACATAAATTGATATATTGTGGATATATTGAAGCGAAAGTTAACCCTAATTATAAAGTGAGCGATCATGATCCACATAAAATGCAGAAATTTAAACAAAGAAAAAACTACAAAAAAAAAACAATTAAATCAATTGTTTTCCACACAGAAACATTTATTGACGAAATATTAAAAAAGCAATTTCACTGAAATCGGCTCACACCACAACCTCACTGGAATGGCTTTAAATTTTAGTAACCTGCTAAAAAACTTAATTCAAACGATGACCAAATCTAAGGTAATTTGAGGTTAATAGAAACATTGACAGATGGTTTAGTAACTAATATAACAACAAACAAAGGGCAATGTGGAGAACTATTAAACATCTAGTTCTAAAAAAGGAAAATAACGAATTATCCAAAGTGTCGATAAATGGCGAGGTGCTAACAAAAAAGCACGAAATAGCATAGAAATAAAATGAACGTATTTTTTATAGAAAGTGTAGAAGAAATTAGCAATAGCATTCCAATAGTCGGGTATAAAGACATATTCAGCAAAGCGATGTTCACTTACAATTCACATCATTAAACATACACGGTTTAGAAAGGATAATTAAAACTATGAACAACAAACAAGATTTCAATTTGATATCTACGAAAATGATATCTTCTTAAATATCATAAACCATTGGCTGTAAACCGGGAAGTTCCCCGATAAGAGGAAAGTCTCAGCAGTCATACCCATACAAAATATTAAAAACATATTGTAGATAAACCCGAGAAATTTCGTCCAATTTCCTGAGCGGCTGTCTTCCTAGACTTTAAAGGAGCATTGGAAACAATCGACAGAAGCATTTAAAAAAAATACTTAATACGGAAGGAAAGGTGTTCAACGAAAGCTCCTTAAGCAACATAAGGCAGTGTACAAGGAAATCGGATTGGGTGTCTGTCCAGAAAGCCATAGCGTTGGGAGTACCTGAAGGATCGGTGCTAGGAACACTTCTAAACCTCATATACATAAATGATATGGGAAAAGTGTTACGTGGAGTCGAGATCTGAAAATTCGATGATGACACTCTACTGTATACAACTGGTAGTTCAACGCACGAATGGATAGAAAGAATAAATTTTATTTAAAAAAAAAACAATGATAAGTATTTAAAAATGAACAAGTTACAACTTAATGTTAGCAAAACTAAGGCTACCATAATAAATGGAAATTCAAATGAAGATATAATCATAGATAATGAAGCAATAGAAAAAGTTAATGAAATTAAATACCTAGCAAAATTGCCAAGAAGACTGGTTTTTTTCGTAAAGGGGAGATGGACTATGCGTTTGGCCCGGTCAGGTCTAAAAGGTCTTGATGGCTTGAACGCAGAGAAGTGCAAATGCTTGTGGAAGTTCATTCCGGAATATTTGGAGGCCATTTATAATAAATGCATATGTAAGGGATATTTTCCACGCGAGTAGAAAGTGGCTGGGGTCGTCGTTCTCTTGAAGTCCCCGAGAAGATCAGGAGGGATCCTCGGTCTTAGTGGGGTATCAGCCTCCTTCCAGTACTTAGAAAAGTGCTGGAAATGGTCATGGCTGAGCGGCTTCACGACGTAGTGTAGATGATGCTAGGATGTATGTTCCGAATGTAGTTAGGCAGAACGTCAATAAATATGTTCTTGGCATGTTTACTGACTTCAAGGGGGCATTTGATTACTTGGGCTGGGATCGAGTGTTGCAACGACTGGAGGAGGTCGACTGTCCGGAAATTACTATGTGGCAGAGTTACTTTTCAGACAGTAAAGCACCCAGCCACTTGTCACCAACAATCAGCATTTGTTGCTGATGATATAAATATATCAATCTTGGCTCATAGGCCAACACCTTAGAGATAGGATTCCTGTCTGAGTACACTAACTCCTTGGACTCCGAACGTTTGTGTGGTCGGTTCAGATCTTAAAAAGCTGGACGGCCTTCGTAAATATAACGTCAGCGGAAAAACATTGCTTCAAACAGGATTTAGTAAGTGACCAGCCGATAGAGAAGGCTGTGCAAATTGCGAAAAGCGGCTAAAAGGTTGCGCTCATAAAAGTCATCGAAGGATATGCTAGTCGGTAAAAAGACTAGAGAGTCTCTCTATGAAACTAAGCCAGATAGCCAGGTAGCTGGCATGGTATAACTGGGTGTTGTCTCTGTCGACCTAGGCATACCACCATTTTGACGTCAACGACTACAACAAACCGCTATTTGTCGCAGTGCACGGTAAAGGATGGTAACAGATCCTTTGTTTAAATGAAAATATTGCCAAATGGATGCAAACTATTTTCGACCTGGTCAAAAGGAAGTGTGGGCTTGAAAAGGCAGTCTTTGGGGAAAATGAGTTTCCGAAAATGATTGTTGTCAAAGTTTTTTTCTCACAGAACACCCAGCTCTTAAATTAGAAAATACCCCCAGTCAGAATTCAAAATAATCTGACAGCTAACCACTGAAAAATGTTGCAGAGACGGCTGAAGGTGTGTTATTCACCTTGTGCTATCTGTCAATGATAAGTCCTTGAGCAAGCTGTCAGAAGCAAAAGACAAAATCGCATATAACTTTGGTCATGTGCGATTGGTCTTAAAGACCAACAAGGCCTCTGCGGGGGATGGTGAAAATGAAGCAGTGGAGGGAACAGTGGAAACTCTACAGGTGATACCGGCAACCGCAATGATCACTACGAAGGATGCTGAGAACACAATGCCCTAAGTTGAGGACACCGAGAAACCTTGGGCTATTTGGGCACTGCCAACAACTCAACCTCCAATTCGTGATCGGACGTAAATGCACATCGTCTTGTCTGTCGGGTGTAAACAACACTGGTGAATTTTTAATAAATTATCTCTTAAGTAAGAATTTAAATATTAGTAATAAAGGGGCCAAACCTATCTTTGTTACCGAAATTAGACAAGAGGCATCTTACGTACATCTCAAATTTTATTAAAAATTGACATGTATCTGATGATTTTTTTCTATCAAACCACCTACACATATGATTTGAGTTGCCTGGTAAATCGGACTTGGGAAAAGAAGTTTCCAATCCGAAAGGAACTATTTAGAAACTGTATAAAGAAATAAAATACTTACAGATAGAGCAGTCTCGCTATCTTAAAATATTAGCAAGAAATTCAACTAAATAATACCATTATTTCTGCATACCATGAAAACAATGTAGTCAAAAGACATAATGTCAACCGGAGGCTTCCATGGTGAAGTGTCAAGCTAGCTCCTATGCGTAATAGATTAAGAGAATTGTTCAATTGTTGCGAGCACACAAAGGGGTGGGACGACTATATGGTCACTCTTGCAAATTACAACAAAGAATTAAGAAAATCCAAGCGTGAATCTTGCCGCAACCATTGCGAAAACATTGTCGAAATAAATACCAATAGGATATCTGTCTCAAGAATTACTGAAAACCAAAAAAATGTAACACAAATTATTATTCATTGACAACTTCATTTTTTCTAACCGAGTAGAAAAAGGCTGTTATCATTAACTAGCGATTAACTAACCTTAGCGATTCTAGGCCCGTAAGCATTTTACAAGTATTTTCAGAAGTGTGCGACTGACCGATGGAAAGCATATTTCACCATTTGTTCAGGAAAATTTAAATTTTGTGAACGCTCTGTGGGATAGTTCCATACGTTGGAGGATGCTTCCATATATAGAAGTCCACGCAAGTGGGGAAAATCACTGATCACCATGCACATGGGAGTGGCCAGGACGCTTCTTCTACATATTGTCCAAGCAGCTTACAATTTCCGGCATTACCCCAAGTATGCTCTAGGTATCTTCCGAACACCCGTTGGAGAACGAGCTAATGTGAGAAGGCGAAGATTCCTACGATATCTGGATGTGCGCTGGGTTTTTTGACCCGCCACTACGGATCAGAGCTTCCTATACTGAAGATGACCCCTGCAAAGGAACTAAATACTAAGACTTGAAAGCACCCCTGCCCGGTTGGTTGATGTACTCGTGAGAGTAAAGACTGACATCACTGCCATTCAAGAGATGCGATGGACGCGGCAAGCAAGAAAAACTTAGAAAAACTACAACAGCTGTCATGTAAAGGAGCACCAATTGTGGGAAAGAGACTTCGTGGCCAAGTATTGTCGTTCACTCTGGTGGTCGAGCGTCTCGCAATAATCCGTATCGAAGACCGATTATTTAACATCTCGCTCATTTACGCCCAAGCCCCCACGGAAGCTAAGAACGATGCGAACAAAGGTTTCTTCTGTAAGCACTAGTACGTTCTTATGAGCGCTGCTCCCGCCATGACACAAAAATCGCGCTTGGCGACTTCAACGCCAAAGTGTGCAGGAGGGAAGTTTTGATCGACTTCGCCGGGGTCCGAAGCATGGTAGTCTGCAGCACCAGATACCAGCACACCAAGCTACGTGGCTTCTCCTAATCGAAAAACGCGAAAGATGGAAGACACGCTTGCGATAGATGGAAGACACGCTTCTAGTGTTTTAGATGCGGTAGCCAGAGAAGAGTGTATTAAAGCCCATAGAAAAGATGAGAGAGCCCGCCATATAGCATAGCATAGCAACTTTCAAAGCGCTACTAAATGGGAATTTTTTAAGAAGCTGAGGGACGGCGTAGAAGAGGGCCCCTGTGGAAAAGAATATAAGATGGTGATAAAGATGTTTAATCGTTAGAGAGCACCACAACCAGTATGCCCAACGCCCAGGAGGCTTTCACGTATGATATCGCCGATGATTAAAAACCCACTCCGCAAGTGAGCGCAGCCGCATTAAGGACAATAAAGCCTCAGTACTGGATGGAGTACCCAACATTATCCTCAAAATGGTTGTCAAGGCGACGCCAAACGTTTTTGCCACTTTGTTTCACAGCTGCCTGCTCGAAGACGTATTCCCGAAAATTGGAAAAAGCAGTGATTAGTGCTCTCACTATAAACGGGAAAGCTACCAAAACAACCATCATCGTATCGTTCTCTTTGTATGATAGATTTAATCGGCAAAATTTTGGCGCGAATAGTGTGCAATAGAATTAAGAACACAGGATTTGGAGATATGCCAACTACTGCCGTACTTGAAGAACCTAGGAATCATTATAGATTAAAAATAACGTTCGCTTTCAAGACTTATGGCAAATATAGGACAACCTCAACAAGAAAAAAGACTGCTGTTTCACTTGTCACTACATCCATGATTACATATGCAGCACCGCATATGAAAGAAATTAGAACCACACATAAACTAAGCGCGCTTAGTGGAGTTGCCTGATCTCCCATCGGGCGCGTCCCAGGCGGTGGATAGGGAAGCCCATGGGGTGGGTTCAACACTCGTGTGATGACTCAAAGTTGGCATAGAATCAGGGTGCCATCCCGAACCAAACTGGCTAGGGAGGAGTCCCGAACAAAAACCGTCCTTGGTAATGGACAACACAGAGGATATTACTTCAGGTGGAATCCACACAAGTGGCAATCCACCCGCTTCGGCAGCAGGGGCATGGATTCTGGAGGCCCCAACCATTACCTAAGTGTCTCAGCTCTACGAGCGAAAGCGCATCCTGGAGGAGACGGGGGTTGCTATCGCAACCTCCTCTCCTTCAGAGTCTGAGAAACTTTTCCCTGTTTCGGAGGGCCTGAGTTGTGAAGTCTCTGCGGTGGCTGCACGACCTCCCAAAGAAGCCGGGAAATCAAAGAACGTGGCAAGGAGGGACAGAAGAAAGCGGCGGGCAAGGCTCGTGCGGGAGAAAGCCACTTAAGGCTTTGTCGGCCCTTCTGCGTCTGTGTCATCCAAAAGACCTCGGTCAGCAGAAGTGACACCCACGGAAGCTACCGAATCCTCGGTGAGCACGGGCGCTCCCTAGTTGTCTCGCTCTCGACGTAAGCGGAGAAGACCGGTGGCTGAAAGCAGTACACCTCCCTGCCCTGCAGTTGCCGCCAATGGACGAGCCACGACCCCCCAAGGTACGGGCGCGGTCTTGGCGCCAGTCAATGTGGCGGGAAAAGGTTCTGCTCATCCACGTCCCTATCGGCGCCTTGGCAAAATGTCCAGCACAGCTGTCTGCCCGACGAAATCTTCGTCAGTGGAGGATGGGGAGCTGGACCTTCGCCCAAGCCCATCCAAGGGTGTGGCCAAGCCATCGTATAGCGAGAAGGCTGCTGGCCCACGACCTGTGGCTGTGATTGGTAAACTGGGGCCTGATCATCAGCTGACGGTCAATCAAATCAAATACTGCAAAAGTCAACTGATGCGTCAGGTTATTGCCTCCGGTCCTGAAGCCAACGCGACGGGCTATGAGACAAAGGAGGCACAATAAAGGTGACGTGCGCGTCTCTGGCCAACTTCGAGTGGATCAGGACCGTTGTCAATAACGTGCCCCCCATGGGGACCACTCGCTTCGCAGTCTACAGCGAGGAGAGTGTACCCCTTAGGAAGGCCATCTGCTGGATTCCGGATCCAGACCTGTCTACGGCGGATGTCCTATCCTGTATACGTGCTCAGAATCCGGGCATCAACACGAGGCTTTGGCGAGTCCTCTCGTACACCAAGACCAAAAACCGGGAAGGAAAGGAAGGGACTGCTCTTGTGGTGCGAGTGGATGAGGCCAGTGTTGATGTCATGGGCTCACGGTACGGGAACCGTCTGAGTCTTTCTTTGGGACGGTCAGCTTTCACGTCTTTCCCAAATGATTGGCTCGGACGGTTCCTGTAGCTACCGTCCTTTGACGGTGACGCAGATTAACTTTCAGCATTCCAAAGCCGCTACTGCACTACTAAGTAGAAGGCTTACCCAGCTGCACACATTACCCCACATAACAACAGTGCAAGACCTGGTAGCGGCTGAGGTGAATTACAGAGTGCAATGGACGGGGCTCTCGAGTATTCGAATTTATCGCGTCCTCTTGCCTAGACATACATAACAAGGGCTCACATCCAACGTTTGTAACAGCTAGAAGGCAGAGGAGGTGAGTGATCTCACCCCATCAAACTAAAAACGTGGGTGGTCAATCAAGAACTGGAGAGTGCATGCCGAAGATTCGTGCTCGGACCACAGGTATTTTGAGTTTCAGTGTGGCGAGGAGGCACAAATGCCATTGCCCTCTAAAAAAAAAAAACAATCGCTTCTGCAGCGATATTGAATCTCTGAGTGACACGGCGAAACTGGTTAGGATCCGAAAAAGGGACCCAACTGCAAAGCTGGGGTCACTTAGGAAATCTGATGGCTCCTTCACGGAGCGGCAAAGTGAGACACTCAGCTTGCTGATGGAATCACACTTTCCTGGTAATCAGATAAGCGTCAGTCTGCAACAGCCCTTATTGACAGAGGCAGTTGTCAGAGTTGTTACACCTTCTCGGCATGACTGGTTCGTCGCCAGATTAGTGATGAATAAGGCCGCCATTCGATTTGCCATCAAATCTTTCGGCGGCTACAAGTCGCCCGGACCAGATGGCATATATCCTGCCATGCTGAAGGAAGGCGCAGAGTCCGTGACAGCAGCCCACGCTCTTGGAGGATGGTGAGGGTCGCTTTCATCCCAAAGGTTGGAAGAGACGACTACACCAGCCCCAAAAGCTTTAGACCCATCAGCATGACCTCTTTCATGCTGAAAAATCTCGAACGACTGGTGGATTTGCGCATACGTCAGAAGTCGCCGAAGGCTCACCCTCTGTCTCCATTTCAGCATGCCTATCAGAGTGGAAAATCCTCCGAGTCGGCACTGTAAAATCTTATCGCTAGGGTAGAGGAGGGACTACGCTATGGGCATATTGTTAGACACAGAGGGGGCTTTTGATAATGCTACTTTTGACAGTATGTGTAGCTCTGCTAGTAGGTACGGCGAAGACCGGGTGCTAGTAAATTGGATTCGTTCGATGCTGGCCCAAAGAACCATTTCAGTGCGAGCATAGGAAGATCTGCTGGTGTCATCCGGGATTAATAGAGGTTGTCCCCAAGGCGGTGTGCTGTCTCCATTGCTCTGGTGCATGGTAATCGATCCTCTACTCACCACCTTAAACGATTCGGGAGTCTACGTACAAGCATATGCGGACGATGTTGTTTGTTAGGTAACAGGCCCTTCGCTTATGAACATCTGCAGAAAAGTGCAGAAAACTCTGGATCAGATTGGCACTTGGTGCTGTGCGAATGGGCTATCGGCAAACCCCATCAAAACTGGTATTGTTCTCTTCACCAGAAGGAGGAAGCTTGATGGACTCGTTCTGCCTAAGCCAAAAGGCGTCACAATCCGGCTATCCAAGGAAATTAAATATCTTGGAGTAATCCTCGATAGTAAGCTCCTATGGAAATCACACGTTGAAACAAAGACCTATGGATCTAAACGGCTATGATAAGACCTATTATCACCCATGCATCAGTGGTCTGGATAAGTAGACTCTCTCTGGTGGGAGCCAGGAGGACCTTATCGAGACTACAACGCACTGTGGCCATCTGTTGCACCGGAGCTTCCCCGACTACTTCAGCCCCGGCATTAGATGCTCTGATTGGTTTACCACCACTTGATGCCTTCATCCAAGGATAGGCCTTGAAGCCCACCTGCAGGCTGAAACACAATGGGAACTGGTACGGCCCCTGCCCGTCAGTGGAACACAGAGAAGGCATGGACGTCGATCCAACGATTCTCTCCATGCCCCTTGACTCCATGCCATCAAGAGTCGTACTTGAAAAGAGATACAGTTTAGTGCTGCCAGAGGCTCAGTTGTGGGAAGACTCAGAAAATGAGCCCGGCAAACACTGTTTTCGCATTTTTACGGATGGATCCAGGACCGAGCATGGCTCCGGCTCTGGGGTCTACGTGGAATCCAGCGGGACAAAACTGCACTTTGCTCTTGGAATGCATGCATCTGTGTTTCAAGCGGAGGTGTATGCAGTTCAAGAAGCGATGAACTTTGTTGTGGAAAACCAATGGAGAGGCAGATCTATATGTGTCTGCAGCGACAGCCAAGCTGCGCGTATGTCCTGAGACAGCCCTCCAACCACATCAGGGGTAGTCAAGTCCTGTAAATCCAGGCTAAACTATGTCGGTAGACATAATAGTCTGATGCTAACATGGGTCCCGGGACACGTGGGTATCGCGGGTAACGAGACCTCTGACTCCTTAGCTAAGATGGGCTCTGAGGCCAACTTATTTGGCACATGGAAAGGTTGGTCATGTCAGACATTGTACTCTGCCCAGGTTGCGAAGAGGAGGATGAGACGGCGGACCACTTCCTGTGTGTCTGCCCCGCCTTCGCTCGAATCAGGTTTGACGTCTTTGGCACTGATGGGTTAAGAAGCGACCATCTTGGCTCCTTGGCACCACAAGATCTACTCAGATTTCTTCGGAGATTGGGTAGATTTAAAGAAAATTAGAAGGGAATCAAAGTGTAGTCCAATGGATTTAATTAATGTCTGAGTGCTGCACTTGCTAGTTGTCCCCACAAAAAGAAAAAAAAAAAAAAAACAGCGCGCTTAGAGCTACGAGCGCTTATCGCACGGTTTCAGACGATGCCATAGCAGTCATATCGAGGGAAATCCCTATAGATATCAAAGAGATGTAGAGACTGTATACTATAGCGCGGAAAACGACCTCTTTTACCCGGTCTGCCCTGACGAACCAGAGAGTGCAAGGCATGTCTATTCCTGTGCCCGCGTTTCGAGAGAGAAGACCTTTACAGTGTTTCTGGCGAGCATCCTACAGAGGCAAACCTTAAGATGCAAATGTGCGATAAACCTGCAAAGTGTGGAACCAGCGCGTGTAATGAAAACGCTGGGTTTGAAGAATGGGTCTAAAAGGCGAACCTGCGACATCTACAGCTTCATCTCCAGGCTGAAATGCTGAAGAGTCGTTGCAAGATGAACACCTGATAGATTTTCATACTGGCACAGACTGACTGATTTGACTTAACATACTCCATAATGGCCTCCCGACGTATTACTTAACAAAGTTCCGCGAGGAGCAACCGTTCGGACAAGAGAGGGTTTTATTGTAGTTCGGTTTAAGGTCCCACAATTGACGCTGAGCTGTTCCGGCTAAGGAGTCACTGACTATATAGGCCTCCTTGTTCACGGCAGCCTTCTACCTTCATGGTCTCATGGTAACAGAGCTGAGCCGGTAATTCAGCTGGAAGCTTATCCTTCCCACGGCTTCGAAGGAGTTTCGCTGCTCGTTTCCAAAAAACAGATGGTTCTAATAAACAGATAATTCTAATAGGTTATGGGCTCTTTGATGTAAATACTGCGTTGTTAACCGAAAAATCGAAAGTTGATGCTGTGCTGAAAAGTGTTGAATACGTGCCAGAGCTTTGTACAAATTTACTATCGGTGCAACAGATGACAAAAAACGGCTAGAAGATTGTATTTGAGAACGAGTGCTGCAAAATTTACGATGCGCATAGAAACCTAATTGAAAACGCAAATGTTGTAAATGATCTGTACCGGGTAAATTGCAATATTCCATTCGGAAGCGAAGCTAATGTAAGCAACGCGTTAGTGGCGCGCGATCAGTATGAATTATGGCATCGAAGAAAGGGACATATTTGCGAAGAGCATTTAAAAAAAGTGAAAATTGCATCTAAAGATGTTGAATATAGTAAAAGGAAAGCAAACACGGGTCTCCTTTAAAGGAACTGGTAAGCTAGCGAAAGGACTACTTCATTTAGTGCATTCAGATGGGATGGGGCAATTCGCCGTAAAATCTTTTTCTGGTATGCGTTTTGCGGTTACATTCATTGACGATTTCTCCCACAGAATATTTTTGGTGCCGATTAAGAACAAAAACTAAGTTTTTGAATTTTAAAAATGTAGCAGAAAATCAGAGCGGTCGCAAGATAAAAGTTTTTCGTTCGGATCTGAACTAATCTGGAACTGAATACACCAATGCAAAGTTTCAACAATTTTTGTCAAGGAGTGGTATAGTGCACCAAACTACTTCTCCTTACACTCCGGAACAGAATGGTGCATCAGAAAGGCTTCAAGGTTCCGTCGTTGAAAAAGTTCGTTGTATGTTAATAGATTCGGGACTAAAAACTAAATTTTGTGCTGAAGCCGTAAACACTGCGGCGTTCTTACTAAATCATGTGCCGTTTGGTTCAAACGCGAAAAGTCCAGAAGAAATGTGGACGAATAAAACACCAATTCTAAAGCATCTAAGGGTGTTCGGTAGTAAAGCCATGGTACACGTGCCGCACGAAAAGCGTAGAAAATTATACGCGAAATCGATTGAGCGTATCATGCTTGGATATTACACGGCTTCGAAAGCATATCGCTTATTTAATCCTAAAACTTAAAAAATTATGATAAGCCATCATGTTGTTTTTGTCGAAACGCAAAATGCTAATTCGGGACAAAAAGATTATACATTCAAAATGCCGATGCTATGCGAAATAAATAATGTTCTCGATTCAGGTGAGGGACAATGTAGTTAATTTTCGAATGTAAAGCAAGAGCATTTGACTTCTGAGCGGCAGATTGAAGTGAATGAAACAATTCGTCAAACATTCAGAAAATAGAGCAAAACTATTCGTCTGACCATGAAAAAACAAGAACATCGTCTACTGATTATGAAAGTGTAAGTGATTCCGAGGAACTTGAGCAGGAGGCGAGAACGTTTTGAGGCGCTCAAAGAGAATTGCAGGTAAAAAGGGGGATTACAGTTTTTGAGTAACAGACTTCATTTCCGACGACCCTCAAACTCTTGAAGAAGCAATCAGCAGTGCATATGTAGATGAATGGAAAAATGCCGTTAATGACAAAATAAGTTCTCTATGCGAAAATAAAACATAGTGTTTGACTGTGCTACCTCCTGGCCGTAAGGCAATCAAATTTATATGGGTATTTTAGACGAAAGTTGACGCTAATGGTAAACTCATTCGTCGGAAAGCCAGATTAGTGGTGAAAGGGTTTTATCAGAAAAAAGGCGTAAACTACGAAGGAACTTCTGCCCTTGTAGTCCGATATACCTCTTTACGCCTATTGCTCGCGTTATCGGCCAGACATAATTTGTTCATCCACCAAATGGATGCAGCTACTGCTTTTCTTAACGCTGAGCTGAAAGACGAAATATATATGTCTTAGCCAGAAGGTTTCCAGGAAGGATTAAAGCAATCAAGCCGATTGTGGAAAGATAACTTCAACACAGTCCTCATTAACATTGGTTTAAGGCGCAGTGAGGTGGATCCATGTGTATATTATCGCACCTCAGGCAACGACTTGTTTATGTTGACGACGTATTGTTATTCGCAAGTAATATGGAAAGCTTGAACGAACTAAAAGCGCAGCTATCATCGCGATTTAAGATGAAAGATATTCTTGAAGTTTCGTCTGCTCTTGGCATACGCGTAACAAGAGATAAATTTAAAGGCGTAATATCTGTCAAGCCAGATTCTGGCAAGTTATTCTAATAGAATAAAATAAAACAAAATAATATGAAATGGAATTTGATAAATTAAAATTAATATAATAAATTAATAATTGATAATTAAGTAGCTAATCGAAATATTGTTTATAATTTCAATTAAATGGATACATATGTAAATGTAAACTATATTTCAGCTTAAGTTGTTTTTCTATTGTATGTAAGTAACAGTGCGAAAGTGAAAAAATAACTACAGTAATAAATAATTGTTCGAAAAAAAAAAAAATTTGAACATATTTTGTGAACCAAAAGACACATATACATTAAACATATAACAAAAAATTAGTGCTAATATAGTTCTAAAAGAATATTGCCTCGCAAAACAAAAACAAAAAAAAAACACAGACAAACAAATACAATAATAAATTAATACTAGTATGCATATGTATATATAAACAAACACAAGCGGCGCAATTAAGTAAACTGCAGTAACTTCAAAAGTGCAGTGACAGTAAGCCCCAAAAAACAAAACAACAAATATATCCATCTCAAAAAAAATAAAATTGTTTGAAATAAAAATAAAATATTTATGTACTTAAAATATATATGAAATAAAATATTTATATACACAAAAAAAATCGTTACAGAGGGGAGTGAAAGTGGAGCTGTACTTCAAACTCACCGGCTACTTCACATTCACCGGTTCATCAATCATCACCACCAATAATATCCACCGTTACACAGGATATCGTGGGAAAAAGGAATGACCTGTAACTGCGTGGCCTGCCAAAGGGAAGTGGAAGCTGGAAACAAACCAATCCATGCTAAATAGGTATTGAGAGCGAAGAATTGAAGCAAGCTTTGTGATTGACCGAGATTAATCATCTCACAGGTCACAAGGGCTTCAATTATTGGCATCTCGTGTGTCCACTTCTTATTATATGCAAATAATCCACGTATATATCAGGTCAGTCCATGAGATCGTGCGTTTTTTAAAGATGGTTTTAAAATTATATTAATAAAAAACATTTTTAAAGAATTTATTAATCAATAATATATTTTCCTTCATTATTTCGATGTCTTCCCATCGTTGTTTGTCCTTGAAACCAAAATACGCTTCGATATCCCTTTTCATAGCTTCTTTTGAGGAATAGTTCTTGTTACTCAAATGGAATTGAAGTCCACGGAAAAGGTGATAATCACAAGGTGCAATATCCGGAGAGTATGGTGGATGCGGCATTAGCTCCCATCCGAGCTTTGTTGTTGTTGTTGTTTTAACAGCATAGTTAGCCCTGTCAGTGTAGGTATATCATCTGTCGTCTTCGTCTAGCTCATCTAGGGGTAGGCCCAGGAAACATGCTGTTTCGACGGGTTGGGTCCAGAGGGAGAGGGGGGTTAGATGAGTCTGATTAAGGGGGCATGTGAAGAGGTGGTTAGTGTCGTGCGGGGTACCTTCACATGCCGGACATGTGTTTGGTATGTCGGGGTCAATTCTGGATAAGTAGGAGTTTAACCTGCTACAATATCCAGAACGTAATTGTGCCAATGTTACACGAGTCTCACGGGGAAGCTGGAGCTCTTCATCTGCAATGGGTGGTGGTTGGACTCCGATTACGGCATTCACGGGACGGGAGTTCATGAAGGTGGTAACGGACTCCCGGTGAATGTCGTTTATTGACTGTCTGAATACTGTCCGGTCCAGTAGGTCTCGGTCAGTTTTGTCCTGGAGTTCGTCAGCGTAGTCGAGGAGGTGTCTCCTGACGTGCCTGGGAGGCGGCTCAGGCTCAAGCAGGTGTCTGCAGGGGTGAAACCTGCGGTAATACCCCAGCAGGAACTGCTTGCTGAGCAATTTGTTGTGCTCCGCGACTGGGAGCATTTGTGCCTCGTTGTGCAGGTGTTGTATGGGTGACATCAGGAGGCACCCGGTCGCTGTCCGAATGGCGGTATTCTGACATGTCTGAAGCTTTATCCACTGCGAATCACTAGTACCAGGCGACCAGACAGGCGCAGCATAGTTTAGAACCGGCCGGCCAATTGCCTTAAATGTCGAAAGCAACAGTCCTTTGTCCTTGCCCCAAGTGCTGCCGGCCAGCGATTTGAGGACCTTGTTGCGATTTTGGACTTTAGTGGCAATTGCGGTTGTGTGCGCAGAGAAGGAGAGCAAGCTGTCAAAGGTTACACCCAAAATTTTGGGGTTATTCACAGTCGGAATTGGTGTGTCGTCGACTTTTACCATAAGGGACAGCTTGACCTCCTTTTTCCAGGTGGTGAAAAGGGTCGCCGTGGACTTGGTGGGGGAAAGTTGGAGATTCCTCGCAGTGAAAAAGCGAGAAAGGTCGGTGAGGTAGTTGTTCACTTTGGAACACAGGCCATCGATGTCATTGCCCGACGCCATTATCGTGCAATCGTCAGCGTATGAGATCAGGGAAACTCCCGCTGGTGGTTGGGGGAGCTTCGAGATGTAGAAGTTAAAAAGCAAGGGTGAAAGGACACCACCCTGCGGTACGCCTTGCTTAATCTTCCTCTGCTTTGACATTTGATCTCGAAAAATCACTGACGAGTGCCGACCGCTCAGGTAGTTCGCGGACCACCTCTTCAGCCCTGGCGGAAGTGTCGACTGATAAATATCATCTAGTAGCGTGGAATGGCTGACTGTATCGAAAGCCTTCTTTAGGTCCAACGCTACTAGGACAGTCCTCTCGCAGGGGCGGTTTTGGTTAAGCCCGCGATTTATCTGGGCGTTTATGGCGGTGAGTGCCGTGGTGGTGCTGTGCACTCGTCGGAATCCGTGCTGATGTGGGGCTGGGGCCAGGTGGGTCGTGAAGAGTGGGAGTAGGAGGGCTTCAAGTGTCTTCACTACTGGGGAAAGGAGAGTTATCGGCCGATAAGACTCCCCTTGGTTGGCGGGTTTCCCAGGTTTCAATAGTGGGACCACTCTCCCTGCTTTCCACTTGTCAGGGATGATGAGAGTGGCCAGAGACAAATTGAAGACCCTTGTGAGGTATCCTACTCCCAGGGGTCCCAGATGCTTCAGCATCAGCGCGTTAAGTCCGTCAGGGCCAATGGCTTTCGATGATTTCGACTTGTTGATGGCCCCCTGAACCTCATCACCGGAGAAAGTAAGTGGCGCACTGTCGTTCGTCAGTTTGTGCAGCCTTCTGGTAACACGGCGTTTGGTTCTGTCGCCCGGAGGATGCAGTGTAAACAGCCGGCTAAAATAGCTCGCGCATCTCTTCGGGTCCGACGAAGTACAACCGTTGAAGGTGATAGCCACCTTGTCGTTGTGTTTCGTCGAGTTCGACAGGGACCTAACGGTGGACCAGAGCTTACTCACTCCGGAGGTGAGGTTACAAGTCTTCAAGTGCTCAACCCATTTAGTCCGCTTATGTTGATTTACCAGTTGCCAGATCTCCAAATTGAGATCCCTTATGCGGGGATCCCCGGGATCGGCCTGGCGTAGGTGGTCACGCTCGTTTGCTAAACTGGCTGCTTCTGCTGGGAAGTGAGGACGGATGTCCTTATAACATCCAGCTGGGATGAAGCGAGCCGCAGCAGCTGTGAGCACCTTGCGGAATGCGCGTTCGCCGACGCGCACATCAGTGGGGATGGGAAGAGCGGCGAAGGTGTCCTCGGTGAATTCCGTGAAGCCGGCCCAATTAGCTTTTATAAAGTTAAAATAGGACCGGTGATTCGCGGAAACGAAATCGGCAGGTCTCTCGATCGAGACGATAATGGGCAGGTGGTCTGATGCGAGCGATAGCATAGGTCGCCACGTTATGCTATTTATCAGACCCGCGCTAGCTATGGTTAGGTCAGGCGAGCTGCTACAATTGCTCACTACCCTGGTGGGGGCGTCGTCGTTTACTGTGCTGAATGTCGAGTCGTCTATCTGCTCTGCCAATTGCTGTCCCCTACGATCATTTGGCAGGCTTGAATGCCAAAGATCGTGATGCGCATTAAAGTCACCTACAACCAATCGGTTTTCACCTCTGATGAGCGCACCTATATCAGGGTGATATCCTGCCGGGCAGCAGGTGACAGGGGGTATGTATATATTAAAAATTTCGAGCTCGGAATCGCCTGACCGGACAGCTATGCCTTGACATTCTAAGGTGCTGTCCCTGGGGTCGATTCCTTCATCGATAAGACGATACTGCACAGTGTGGTGGGCTATAAACGCTAGGCCACCACCGTTGTCTCGCTCGCGATCGTGTCTGTGCACGTTATAGCCATCCCTGGTGATCAGAGATGACCTAGCGTGCAACTTTGTTTCTTGGACCGCAGCTATCTTGATACTGTGCCGGTTCATAAAGTCGACTATCTCGTCGACCTTACTCGTAAGTCCGTTGCAGTTAAACTGGAGAAGCTTGAAGCTTCTCGGTGAGGTCAGTGTAATCCGGGGGGTGAGGGACGCATGGGGTTGTCTACGTTGGACCTGCTGTGCAATCCACTGTGGTTGTTGCGGCCTGATGGTGGTGGGCGGCCGCGCCTCCGGGGGAGGTAGTGGGTGCAGAGCTCTGCAGCAGGGGGCAACGTAGGCAGTTGTCCACTCACGGGTGGTGCGCAGGCCGGAACATCTCCGAAAATGGCACCAGCCACTGCAGGAATTGCATTGGACTGATACCAGATTCCGAGGTATTACGGTCTGACACACGGAACAGACTGTACGGGGGACCAGGAGCTGCTGGTTTGTCCCCGCACTGGGGTTGGAGCAGGAAGGGATAGGAGGGGTTAAAGGGGAGTTGTGTTGCTCCGATAGGCTCCTCACCGTGGAGGTGTGGGTTGTGGTGGCGGTTGGTAGTGCCGGCCTATCAGGGGGTGTGGTAGCCGTGGAGGCATCAGACGCCTGTTGGCGGGAGCAACACGTGGCCACATACCGTGTGGACCACTCCCTGTGCGACTTAAGGCCTGAGCAGGTCTTAAGGTGGCTCCACCCGTTGCACTTATTGCACCTAACCGAGGTGGAGTTCGGGTGGAGCCGTTGATGGCAGACGCAGCAGTAGAATACCTCTGGCCCAGGGTTGGATTCGACTCCAGCCCTGAGGAGAAGTATTTGGAGCAGGTTAGCTGCGAGAGTTTGCTCCTGTGACGTAAGGGGTGGGGTGATATACGATACACTAGACAGGGCTAGCTAAACTGGCCCTTGATCGGGAAACAGCCCTTGATCGGGAAAAACCCGAGTCATTCCGGTAACGTAGAACCGGCTGCCATGGGAATGGTCCCATCCGAGCTCGTTCAGCTCGCCTAATGTTTGCCTTGTGGTATGAGGTCTTGCGTTGTCGTGGTGAAGTAAAACTTTGTTGGTGTGGTTCCAGAAGTTCATAATAAAATAAACAATACCGGCCATATCCCACCAAATAGATAGGAGAATCTTCTTGGGGTGAAGGCCATCTCTAGGGGCCGGTTCTGGTGTTTCATCTTTATCTAACCATTTAATCTTTATCTAACCATACAGGATTATTGTAAAGGACCCATTTTTCATCACCAGTAACGATACGGTTCAAAAAACTTTCATTTTTAAGCCGTTGCAGCAGCTGAGAACACACATTCACTCTCTGCTGAAGGTTGGCGACGGAAAGTCTATGCGCAACCCTTTTTCCCAGCTTTGAAACCTTTCCCAACTGAACCAGGTGCATGTAAACTGTTCCATGCGATGAATTTAACCTCTGAGCTATCATATCGACTGTCAAATCTGGCTGAGCTTCCACGAGTTCGAACAAGGCGTCGGAGTTAAAGACTTCAGGACGACCTGCGCGCGGGGCATCCTCCACGTCGCAGTTACCAATTCGGAATTTTGAAAACCACTTTTGCGCAGTCCTTACACTCACGGTATCCTCTCCGTTAACAGTATTTATTTCTGCAGCAGCAGTTGTTGCATTTTTACCACTTTTATAAAAAAAATACAAAATATGCCTCTTATACGCGTTCGAAGATTCCATTTTATTTTTTAACAACATGTGCTTCTATCCGCGATTAAAATCACTTGTTGAATGCACAATATAACAAAAAATATATAAATAGTTCCGTTATATTCCGCGAATAGTTTTTTGTATGCAAAAATCGTACAAAAGAGAAATTATGGGTAAAATACGCACGAACTTATGGACGGACCTTTAATAATGCATAGATATATATATATATATATATATATACATATACTGCCTATAAAGTGAAAGATACAGTGGGACTCGAGGTAGAGGAACGTGTTTGTCGCCAAATAATTTGCGAGTACTATTTTTCGGTTTATTTTCGGGATTTTTTCAAAAACAAAACAAAATCAAACAAAATTGCGGTTACTTAATTCAACCGTAATATTTTCAATATATTTAAAAAAAAGTTTTTTTTCGACAATACAAATTTTGTTTGAGCAAATACTAAATTGTTCGCTGCTTATTTTCGTTCTCGTTTTCTGGTCAAGTTTCAGCTATTATATATCTCAGTATTTATCTCTTTCGTTTTTGTGCTGACAAATTTCCAGAACCGTTTTTATTTTTCAAAAGCCAGTGAAGAGTTTTCAATATCAATCGATTAATCACAATATATTGAGGATATGCTGAAGTGTTTTAGCTTGACTGACTGGAATGTAAATCAAAATTTGAAATCTTAGGTGAAAAACGAGAGAAGGCGAAAGTACCAGTATGCAAGCGATTGGGTGTTTACTGATTGCTTCCCAAATTACGCGTCGTGACATATGTTTCTCTGTGAGTTTATTAAGTCGTTTTTCTGCCAACCCTGGTAAAGCTCATTGGACTGCAATTAAGCGTGTAATGCATTACTTAAAGGGTACCATGCATTATGGTTCCGTGTGGAGTTGCCTGATCTCCCATCGGGCGCGTGTCAGGTGGTGGATAGGGAAGCCCTGGCATCATAATAGTCGCCTTCCCAGCTCGGTTTGGTTCCAACACTCGTGTGATGACTCAAAGTTGGCATAGAATCAGGGTGCCACCCGCGACCCAAACTGGCTAGGAAGGAGTCCGACCAAAAACCGAAAGGGTAATGGACAACAATGGATCTATTACTGTAGGTGGAATCCATACAAGTGGCAATCCATCCGCTTCGGCGGCAGGGGCATGGATTCTGGAGGCTCCAACCATTACCCAAGCCTCTCAGTTCTATGAGCGAGAGCTCATCCCGGAGGATACGGGGGTTGCTATCGCAATATCCTCTTCTTCAGAGACTGAAACACGTTTCCCAGTTTCGGAGGGCTGAGTTGTGAGGCTATTTCGGTGGCGGCACGACCTCCCAGCGAAGCCGGGAAACCGAAGAGCGTGGCAAGGCGGGAGAGAAGAAAGCGGCGGGCAAGGCTCATGCGGGAGAAATCCTCATGCAGCTCTGTCGGCCCTTCTGCGTCTGTGTCCTCCAAAAGGCCACTGACGCTCGCAAATTGTCCCGCTCTCGCCGTGAGCGGAGGAAGACGGTGGCTGACAGCAGCACACCTCCCTGCCCTGAAGCTGATGCTGATATCCGCGCCACGATCCTCCAGGGAACGAGGGTGATATTGGCGCCAGCCAATGTGGCGGGCGATGGTTCTACTGAGCCACGGTCTAACCGCTGCCTCGACATCAAATCCAATTCAGCAACAGGAGGATGGCGAGCTGGATCTTCGCCCGAGCATATCCAAGGGTGTGGGCAAGCCATCCTATAGCGAGACGGCTGTTGGCCCACGACCTGTAGCTGTGACCGGAAAACTGTGGCCTGACCATCAGCTGACTGCCAGAGGATCAGTTGTGGTCAAACTCTGAAAATGAGCCCGGCAAACACTGTTTTCGCGTTTTCACGGATGGCTCCCGAGACACGTGGGTATCGTGGGTAACGAGATCTCTGACTCCTTAGCTAAGATGAACTTGTTTGACCCAGAGCCCGTTTTGCCACTCCCTTCTGCGGCCATCACAGCCACGGTTAGCAAATGGGTTACTACAACTCACAAGCGAGCTAGGCAGGTTGAGAGAGGCTGCAGATGGACTAAACTGATGTTACCTGTCATGTCCGATCGACGGTCGCAAACCCTCCTGTCATTAAGCAGAAGGGACTGCAGACAGCTGGTTGGATTGATGACGGGCCACTTTCTGTGGGCGACGCACATGGAAAAGATGGGCATCTCAGACAGTGTACTCTGTTCAGCTTGTGAAGAGGGGGATGAGACGGCGGACCACTTCCGGTGCTTCTGTCCCGCCTTCGCTCGAATAAGGTTTGAGGTCTTTGGCGCTGATGTGTTAAGAAGCGACCACGTTGGCTACTTGGCACCACAAGATCTACTCAGATTTCTTCGAAAATCGGGTAGATTTAAAGACAATTAAAAAGGAATCCAAGTGTAGTCCAATGGATTTAATTAATGTCTGAGTCCTGTTCTTGCTAGTTGTCCCGACAGAAAAACAAAGAAGAAAGCGACTTAGATGAAAGATGTTCCACCACAGGTTACATATTCCAATACCAAGGAAGTCCTATTTCTTGGTGTACCCGCCGGCAACGAACAGTTGCGCTCTCATCAACTGAAGCCAAGTTCATGTCTTTGACTGCAGCAATTCAAGAAGCGATATGGCTCCAACGACTACAACATGAGTTCATTTCAAATGCAACTCTAACGATCGTACTTTATTCCGACAATAAAAGCGCTATATAATTTGCATTAAATAATTCGTACTCGGCTCGTAGCAAATATGTAGACATAAAGAGCAAATTCATTCATCAAAACCTGGAGAGTGTTATGATAAAGGTGTCTTATGTACCAACCACCGAGATGCTGGCAGATGTTTTGACAAAAGGCGTCCCTAAAGCTAAACATATATTTCAAATATTAACTAACATTAGTTTGTTTCTTTAAATTTTACTCATATTATAATTAATGATATTGTACCCTTAACTATTAATGTTGCTTTAAGTGCTTTGAAATTTTTTAATTTGATCTACTTTATATTAAAATGCAGTTGAGGAAGGGTGTTGAGAGTAAACATTGAACAACCTTTATGTAATCCATTTAAACGCAACTGCTTTTTTATTATATTCACTTCCGTTTTTGTATACATAATTCTCGTTTCTAATTATGAGATGGTTCTAATAAACAGATAATTCTAATATATATCATTCCACATGTTTGTGTCAAGCTGCGGACCTTTCCATTCCTTGAGCTTAGGTGCCACTCCGCGGTGTGCTCGTCCTTGCAGTCCACAAGCAGGCCTCATCCATTACGGCCTCTTAGAACACAGTAAGGTGTTATTTGTATTCATCCCGCTTAGCCACCGATGCTGCACAGGGCTGATCGGGTAAATTCTTGGACCGTTGTTTCACAGGTGGCCGAGCTGCCTCAGGGGGTCTGCCCTCCTCCAAGGAGCGCAAGTACCATTTTATTCACTCGCAATGAACCCCATCTTGGCGAGGGTAGAGCCGGATGTCTACCCCTCCTCCGCCCCCCTCCCCGTGCTAGAGTCGGAGGGGGACCGAGGAGGGGCAGACATCCGAGTGCCTAGAAGGTTTGTCGCTCCTGCCTGTTGGGGATCACGCCCAATCTCGCTGCTGGGGTACCTCCGATCCATTACTAACCCGACCGGCATCCGATCCTGTGCTTGGCACCAACGACGACGGTGTTCGCTGCTGAGAACCACTAGGTTGGTAACTGGCAGCAGTTGTTGGTCTTCGATGATCTCCTGGCCTTTCTATATTTGATGCTGAGGCTGTGGTAATTAACCTACTTGCTCTCTCAGCATCTAGGGCTGGTTTGTGGTAAGTTTCACTGTTGGTGGATAGTTCATCATCCTCGCGCACGTGTTCCGCCAAGAGCGACACTTTTGCTTCTGTGAACCCCACGCGGGGGTGTTTGCGCAGCTTCTTCTCACTGCATCTTTTGTTGTTATTATTATTGTGCATGTTTTTTTATTTTTATTTATCATGTACGACAGACTGTTCGACAAGGCAAGCTCGGCAGTCTTTAAACTTTTTGGGGGTCTTAATAGGTCCTCTGCCTCTTTTGTTGTTATTATTATTGCGCATGTTTTCCTATTTTTATTTATCATGTACGACAGACTGTTCGACAAGGCAAGCTCGGCAGTCTTTAAATTGTTTGGGGGTCTTAATAGGTCCTCCGCGCCAGCGCCTCTTGCCGGTTGTAAGGCCACAGTTACTCCTCAATTTGGCCCGGTGTTAAGGAGGCGCAGTTTATATAAAGCTGAATTAACCACCTGGTTGCAAATCATCCAATGGGAACGGTGACAAATAACACCCTGAGTTAGGGGGTGACAGATCTTGGTCATAGTTCTCAAGCAGTACCAGACATCAGGGTGAGTCATCGCGTAAGCGACAGCTCTTCCCGGTGCCTGGATCCGGTTTGATGAGAGATAATATGAGAATATTTTTAATATAATTAACAGTATTAAAATAAATTTAATATTAATTAAACAACTAACAATATTATCTATGAAATTAACACTGCATTTTATAGCTCATATCGTTAGTTGTTCAACTAATATGCTCATTAAAATTGCACATTAATATTATTAAATTTATATTAATATTGTTAATTATATTAATAATATTCTCATATTTAAGACGGTGGAGACCACTGCGCGCAAGAAACGTGATCCCAATTTAACGCGTTTGTAGCGCATTAAATGCATATGTATACAAGGCATGGACGCAATTCGTGTCGACAATATGTAGATACATATACATATGTGCTTTTATATGCTAGGACGATCACAACAGCACAACAGTAATATTCTCAATACCAGCATAAGCATGATAGCAATGCTATGCAACAATGGGAAAGGGCTGTAGCAGAGGGACTTTGGCGGCGACGCAAATTGTAGAGCAAGGTGGTAACGTGTATAGAGGCATGCGCTTGTGAAATAGTACACCCAACACGGTTTTTTTTACACGATTTTTGATTTTTTAGCACACAATTTTCGTTCTTGCACAATTCTCATACCAAAGAAGTGTTGCTCAACAAAACGTAATTCTTGAAGGAATGAATCTTAAGCAAACATTTTTCGTGTAAGATTAAATAAAGATACATACTACATACATATATCATACATACATATCATAGTGTGTTCCTTCAAAAAAGATAGGTTGAACACATTTTAGAACTTACGAAATCCGACTGTGCATTAAAACTTCTACGTAACCTTTAGGTCGCGTATAGTTGGATAACAAGTATTGTACAAGGTGGAGCGAAAATCAATCATCCAATTTTGTTTTTGAATCATTTTTTGCCGAATAAAAAAAGATTATTTTGAGTGATGTAAATCTTTATTTGGCCTTTATGCGCTCCAGTGCTTGTCTGTTTGGTAGGCTGCAGCTGTATATTGCCCAAGCGTCAAATACGATTGTAGTACGACGCCATTATAAATCTTTCGATAGAGTGTTTAATTTTGCGCCACCTTGTATAAACAACTTGAGAAAGCGAAAAACCAGTCGCTAATAACAGGCTTTAATACAACAAAAAACCAACAGAAGCCGTTAATAAATTAAAAAAAAAACCCGTCAGATCTGCTGAACATATCTGACATAGTATCTGACATATCTACTGATGTCAGCATTTTTGGTCCAGTCCGTAATAATCGTTAACGCTTGTTATCAAGTAGCGATGAATAGTTGCAAAATAGATTTTTATTCTTAATTTCAATTCGAATTTTTATATGTTTTGTACTTATGGATTTCATTTTCACTGTACACTAATTTGAATTTTTTGGAATAACAATTGTAAATAAAATTGTTTTTGTTTTATAAATACTTATATATTATAATAAGGACTTCGTTATTACTTCTTTTGCACGTTTTTTTGGGAATGTATTTAGAGTTTTCCCATCTTACACGATTTTTTAAAGTTGTGGAACATATCCCCAAGTTTATCATATGCCGCATGTATTTTTTACACGTTTGTTTTTGTTCCCCACGTTTCTAAGGAACCGTGTAAAAAAAGAGTGGGGTGTACCAGCCGATTTTAATTTATTTTCCAAATGCTATCATTATACGCTTTCGTAGTCTCGGTGATACGAGAAAATGTACCAGTGTGGTAAGGTCGAACCAACAGACGGGAGGGGATTTTCAGTTCTACGTTATCAGAACGACCCGGTTTAATATCCGTTCAATGACTGCCGCTACAGCAGCATTTTCCCAAACCCGTATGGGGAATATTTATGCTGCTATAACATTAACCGCGGGGCAAGGACAGATATCTGATGAATTTTTTAAGGAGGGTTATTTCAGTATGTGCTTGGTAGTAGAACTAGTAATTTTCATGTAGAACTGCTTAGTCTTCAGATTTATAGTATGTTTGGTTGTATATAGGATGCAAAAAAGATGTATATTTTTTAATAGTATATTTGTGATGATGGTTGTCCTTTTTCCAATTTTTATTTGGCTCCTTAGGCTTAATCAGTTAGAAGGAGATGGATTGGAGTTAATTATATAATTTATTTGTTTACTTAGCCTATGAATACAATATAAAAAAGAAATTGTATAGACTATTATAAGATTAGCAGATATTAGTAAAAACAAGAGGAAACTCTCCCGCGAAGGCAGGCACCTTGTCGTGTTGCGGGGGCTTAATCGAATAATTAATCAGACCTTATCAGTGGATGGTAGTATGGTCGTTTAATTACATTCTAGTATGGAGTGAGTGCACTCCATTTCGTTTTTTGAACGATAACCAAGTTCTGCTCTGGGTTGGAACAAGGCGTAATATGACCTGTGCCGAGGTTCAGCCCGGCTGGAGACCCAGATTAAAAAATCCCCAGTCGCGAAAGGAGTGCTCCGGTTATCTGGCGACCTCCGGTTCTATTTAACCTTACCTGTGCACACGGACCTCTGCACAGGCGATACTCGTGCAATCAAAAATGGATTCGAAACCAAATAAAAAAACCACCAATTATAAGAGACAGACGGGGCGAGAGGGCTGGTCTCAGTGCAAGTACTGCAGGAGGCAGCGGTAAACCGGTCTCCAATTGGTCGACAGGAGTTTCGGGGTCAACTCTGCTATGCGAAAAATCCTCATCTCACCTCAACCTCTTATAGGGGTTCTAGGCTTAACCTGCGGGCTGCCGTTGAAGGGCCTAATATATCTACGCGGGTTACAAGTGCAGGGTAGCGGTAACCGGCTAAACATGTCCGTCCCTCAAAACAAAGTTATTACGAAACAAGGCGGAAAATAGGGTTTTATTTAGACTTGGAAGAAGTAGCAGCAGATCATCTAACCTAAGAACAAGTTAAATCGCTAGAATAGGCAAAGGGAGTAATGACGCAGACTGGTATCAGGGAAAAGCTAAGCTCTTCGCTTGCGAAGACATTACGTCAGCCATACTCTACAGGTTAGCCGTAAGTAAGGTAGGAGAGGTTTGACCGGGAGCCAAACTCAAAGCGGTCAGTAAGGAAGGAATTCCAATTCGAGTTTGAACTTCGGCCAAGCCGACAGCGCCGTATAAATTTGAGGAGATTTCTAAGACCTGCAATAGAGACATGCCAACTCATAACTGGAAGGTAGGAAGAATAGAAGAGCCGGTAGAAGGTAGGAGACCGGAGACAGATGATGCTCATCCTCAATGGAGAATCGCTCGCCTACTGGCGAGAAGAAACCGGCTCAATCGACTCTGAGAGGCTGACCGGTGTGGGGCCGCTCTTCAACGCGTAGCATGGGATCAACATGGTGACATGTTGCTATTCGCCTTTTTACCAAAGCAAATCCATACTACGATTACAAAACGAACAATTTTTTCTTTCGATCCACTCGGATTGTTGGCACCACTGTTGATCACATCTAAAATTATACTCCAAGAACTGTGGATTTAAAAGCTCGATTGGAATGAGTTTGTGCCACAAAATCTACAAAACCCTTGGGGCAAATACTTATCGTCACTCAGTTTGTTAACAACGCTTGCGTTGCCTCGCTTTAGCCTACAACCGACCACGTGCAATTTTCAAATTCACGGCTTTTGCGACGCGTCGATTCGGGCGTATGGTTGCTCATTGTACTTACGAGCCAAAGTAGCTGATGGTAATATTGTTGTTCACCCGCTTACATCGAAGTCACGAGTGGCTCCAGTCAAAAAACAATCACTTCCGAAGCTCGAGCTTTGCGGATCACATCTTCTCGCTCAATTATACAATAAGGTAAAGAATATTTTTTCAGACAAACTCACTTTCGCTTGTTTTTGAACCGATTCGCAACTAGTTCTTCATAGGTTGCAACACCACTCCGCGACATTGTCAAGGTTTGTCCGCAACAGAGTCTCCAACATACAGGAGTTAACAGCAAAAAGCCCGTGGAGATTCGTACCCACTGAACAAAATCCCGCAGATTTAGTATCGCGTGGTTGCTCTGTCGCTGACTTAAAAACTTCGAACTGGTTTTCAGGGCCATCGTTCTTACGTGAAGACATGGAAAAATGGCCCGATAAAGGGGACAAACTCGACATCGGTATTGAAATCATTAACGCCGAAAAGCGAAAAAACTTAATTGCTGTTCATACAATCGCTGTCTACGTCTCGTTGCTTGGATGTTTAGGTTTAGTGACTCATGCAGAAGGAGATCCAAGCCAACAACTTCTTCGCCAACACCTCAGGAACTGCGACATTCGCTATATTGTCTCATTTGGATTATTCAACAGCAGCATTTCATCGACGACTTTTATTTGCCAATAAAAATCTACCATTAAAAAGCAGCTTGAAATTTGTAACACCATTTCTAGACAACTCAACCGGTTTCGAGCTTATAAAGGTTGGTGGTCGTTTGGATAACGTACCTTCTGCTCAAATATGAACGAGACGTTATCAATAAAACGGTCCGCGGATGACATATGGCAAAAACAAATTTTTTGTTTTTTGGTAGGACTATTATAAGCTTACACGGCAAATTTCAGCGTGCAGAGCAGAAGGTATATCTACCAGACTCTCAAAAGCATCCAATATTCCTGCCCAGCAACTCGCAGTTCGTGATGAAATATGTTCGCCATTTACTTCTGCAAAATTACCATGCAGGTCCCAAGGCATTAGTAGCCTTAAATTGTTATCATTTCGTCTCAGGCTAGAGGATTTTGTCGTCATTTCGTCGCGAACAACAGGATTTTGGTTCAAGAGCAGGATTGTGACTTCCGTACCGCAAAATTGCCGCTTCTCTGGTCAACATTTGTGCATCCCCACGACCTCAGTTTTGTGCTGCCTTGCAAAATAATCCTTGGTAAAACCCCCCCTTTCAAGGGTGTGTTTTGACATAATAAAATTTTTTTTTAAATTCGGGCTAGGACAATCTCTTTCAAAATCATTTACGAGATTTTTAAGATAAAATTATTAAAATCGGTTAATAATTGGATCCTGTAGCCATTTCTGAACAAAATTTGTCAAAAAAGCCCACCGCGCCACGCATAGGAGCTCGACTGAGAGTAGGAGACTCGCTATAAGCCCCGCAAAAACTGAAATTATTCTCTTTACAAGAAAACATAGGCTTCTTATAATCTCCCCGCCGGTCTTTACGGGTGTGGAGATTACATTGAGAGAGTATGTGGAGTACTTAGGACTCATATTAGATAGGAAACTCACGTGGAAACTTAATATTGAGGAATGAGTAAAGAATGCCTACGTTGCATTATATACTTGCAAACAAGCAGTCGGTTGGTTGGAGGATGGTTCCATATGTAGAAGTCTACGCAAGTGGGGAAAGTTACTGATCGCCATTCACTTGGGAGCGGCCTGGACGATTCTTCTACATATGGTTCAAGCAGCTCACAACTTCCGGGATTGGCCCAAGTATCCTCTGGGTAGCTTCCGAACACCCGGGTAGGCAACATGCGAAAGCGAAGCCTCCCAGTATAGCTGGTTGCGCGCTGAGTTTGGAACCCCCCCACTTAAAAATCCATCTCAATGAAATGATTAAAAACGACTCAGATCAGAACTTCCTATACTGAAGGCGACCCCAGCAAATGAACTAAGGACTACGATTTAAGAGCATGCACCTAGAATGTCCGGTCTCTTAATGGAGAAGGTGCTTCTGCCCGGCTGGTTGATGTCCTCGTGAGAGTAAAGGCTGACATCACTGCCATTCAAGAGATGCGATGGACGGGATAAGGAAAGAAAAACTTAGAACCTTGCGACGTCTGCAACAGCTGCCTTGTAAAGGAGCGCAAATTCGGTCTCGGATTTGTTGTGGGAGAGAGTTTTCGTCGCCAAGTACTGTCGTTCACTCCGGTGGACGAGCGTCTCGCAACAATCCGCATCAAAGCCAGATTTTTCAAGATGGGCAAGGAGGGAATTTTTGGTCCCACAGTCGGAAAATTCGGCCTGCACAACGAAACATCCGGTAACAGACAGAGGCTGATCGACTTATTGGGGCACGAAAAACAAGGCAGTCTGCAGCACCAGGTTCCAGCATAAAAAGATAATCCAAGCTACGTGGCGAAAAACGCGAAACCAGATCGATCATGTTGTGATAGATGGAAGACACGTTTCTGGTGTTTTAGATGTACGTACGATCCGAGGACCCAACATCTACTCGGATCATTACCTTGTTGCAGCCAAACTTCGCACACGACTCTGTGAAGCAAAAAAGGCACATCTACCTATGCAAAGAATGTTCAACATCGAAAAGCTGCAATCGCAACATACAGCCAGAGGATTCGCCACTCGACAACAACAAACCGGCATGCACGAGCAATGAAGTAACATTTCACGTTCTATACCTACTGCCACCGAAGAAGAAATCGAATTCCGGCGAGCCCAAAAAAGCAGCTGGTATGACGAGGAATGTCATGCTGCCGCAGCAAAAAAAGATGCTGGCTATAGAGCCACGCTGCGATCATACGCAATGCGAACCATGTGGGATCGCTTCCGAGAGCTTAAAAAGAAAGAAAGAGAGACGTATCATCCGAAAGAAAACACGAGAGGGAAAATACTTGAGTGCAAGGAGCTTGAGATGCTGGCCAATAGGAGCAACGCCCGAAAGTTTTACAGGAAATTTCGCTGCTTACAGAAGGTTTTAAGACCGGAGCGTTTTCCTATAAGAACCAAGACGGCGATCTGGTGACTGACACAAAGAGCATACTTAAATTATGAATAGGAAAACTTCTCGAACCTGTTAAATAGTGATAGCTGTGATTGTCACCGAGACTAGGAAGATCCCGATACCCCAATTGTTGACGATGGAATTTTCGTTCTGCTACCCGGCCATGATGAGAACAACAAAGTCGCATGCGCCGACGGACTGCCGGCTGAGCTTTTCAAATATGGCGGCGAGGAACTAGTAAAGTGCATGCATCAGCTTCTATGCAAATACGGTCGCCATAAGAAGGGCGATCCTGCAATCTGTGCCAATTACCGCGGGATTAATCTTCTAAATATCGCCTATAAGGTTCTAGCGAGCGTATTGTGTGAAAGGTTGAAGTGCATTGTCAACCAACTGATTGGACCTTATCAGTGTGGTTTTAGGCCTGGAAAGTCTACCATCAACCAAATGTCATATGCCCACGAGTACCTCAGTCATTATAGCCAACTTTTACCAATATAAACACGACTACACTTTTAATGATATATATATATCTCATTTATTTCGTTTTTGTATAACCAAGACCGTATTTCAATTATTTCAATATATTATCCAACTTCGGGTGTTGCCGGTAACGGGTACTACGCTCAACTGGACGGACGTCCACAGGGATGTATTTTTTAAGCTTATGGCAGCGTTGCCACATCAGGTGACACAAATATTCGCAGTACGCCAAATTTTGGAAAGGACTAGGGAAAGGAGAATCGACACGCACCATCTTTTCGTCGATTTCAAAGCTGCATTCGACAGAATGAAATGGAGTTACTTGTATGCCGCGATGTCTGAATTTGGTATCCCCTCAAAACTATACGGTTATGCAAGATGACGTTGCTCAATACGAGCAGCACCATCAGAATTGGGAAGGACCTCTCCGATCCGTTTGATACCAAACCGGGTTTCAGACAGGGTGACTCGCTGTCGTATTACTTCTTTAACTTGATGTTGGAGAGGATCGTACGAGCCGCAGAACTTAATCGCTCAGGCACAATATTTTATAAAAGCGTTCAATTGTTGCCGTATGCCGATGATATTAACATCATCGGCCTAACGAGCGCGCTGTTAGTTCTGCCTTCTCCAAACTGCTGGTGGACGAGGACAAAACGAAGTACCTCCTGTCTTCAAACAAACAGTCGTCGCACTCCCGTATCGGCACCCATGTCACTGTTGACAGTTATAATTTGGAGGTTGTAAAAGACTTCGTATTGAGGAACCTGCATTCACACCGATAACAATGTCAGCCTAGAAATCCAATGTAGAATCTCTCTTGCCAACAAGTGCGGCTTTGGACTAAGTAGGCAAAAGAGTGGTAAAGTCCTCTCTCGACCAACAAGACTAACACTCTACAAGGCTCTCATCATGCTCGTTCTAACGTATGGCGCAGAAGCGTGGACGGTGACAACATCCGATGAAGCGACGCTTGGTGTGTTTGAGAGAAAGATTCTGCGCAAGATTTTTAGACCTTTGCACGTTGGCAACGGCGAATATCGCAAACGATGGAACGATGAACTTTATGAGCTTTACGACGACATAAGCATAGCGCAGCAAATAAAGGTCCAGTGGCTACGTTGGCTGGGTCATATAGCCCGAATGGATGCAAATGCTCCGGCTTTGAAAGTATTCGATTCGGTATCAGCTGGTGGTAGCAGAGTAAGAGGAAGGCCTCCTCTCCATTGGAAAGATCAGGTGGTGAAAGGCTTGGCTTCAGTTGGTGTGTCCAACTGACACCGTTAGCACGAGAAAGAAACGATTGGTGCGCTTTGTTAAACTCGGCCAAAATTGCGTAAGCGATTATTGCGCCAATTAAGAAGAAGAAACAAGCAGTTGCTATTAAATGGGGGTTAACAGCTTGTGTTAGATAATACCGTTGGGTTACCATTGGTCAGCAATTTAGTAATGGAAAACAACAAGATCCAAGAGGACAATAGGGCATGGATAGATGAAGACGCGTGCGTAACAGCTACGTTACCATGGCCGCAAATAAACAAGAAAAAGACAACGAACTGCTTAGCCTCTCAAGAGAGAATATTTCGAAGGCCGTGGCTTGTATCAGAGCAGTCCACAAGTTCGCGCGTATTTTACCCATAATTTCACTTTTGTACGACTTTTGCATACAACAAATTATTCGCAGAATATAGTGGAACTATTTATATTTTCTTTGATATATTGTGCATTCAACAAGTGATTTTAATCGCGGATAGAAGCACATGTTGTTAAAAAATAAAATGGAATCTTCGAACGCGTATAAAAGGCATATTTTGTATTTTTTTTATAAAAGTGGTAAAAATGCAACAACTGCTGCTGCAGAAATAAACACTGTTAACGGAGAGGATACCGTGAGTGTAAGGACTGCACAAAAGTGGTTTTCAAAATTCCGAAGTGGTAACTGCGACGTGGAGGATGCCCCGCGCGCTGGTCGTCCTGAAGTCTTTAACTCCGAAGCCTTGCTCGAACTCGGGGAATCTGAGCCAAATTTGACAGTCGATATGATAGCTCAGAGGTTAAATTCATCGCATGGAACAGTTCCTTTAAATTGCGTTGTAAACTGATAATGGTTTTAATCTCTCCACCGCCGCTAAAAGTGTTGCCTTATTTTGGAGATTACTTGCTATCGCTGTTGTAGGTTTCCTCGGAACCCTTGAACCTCAGGTTCTGCGATGGACTTTAGAGGCTCATCCACAGTAAAGTTTCCAGACGTGAAGAATTGCAAGTCGCTTACGTTTGCCGAGATGTCGCACAAGGGCCGAGAGCTTACGCAAGCTTCAACTTCCGTCAATAATGTGTTGAGTTCCGCATAAGACAGGACAGTATCACCGAATGCTCCTTCCATATGTGTGGCGACTGAGGGGTTAAGAACCTATCAATGCTCAAGTCGTTTTAGAAAGAACAGAATTTTTCGTCTGCCATGCACTGTTGTAAATTGTTAGCCAGCTCCTTCTCCGCGACTACAAAATTTGTGCCATTGTCGAAAAACATAACTTTGCAGTAACCTTGGCTATTAACGAAACGCTTACAGACGTTAAGGACAGGTGGCGTTGGCAGATCTCCTGTGAACTCAAGGAGCATAGTGCTAGTGCACATGCACACAAAAGAACAAATATAGCAGCGGCAACTAATCGAAACTCGACAAGTTTAAGGTATCCATCTCTAGATATGTACTCAGGAACCAGCTCGTCCCAATTGACAACAGTACGCCAGATTCTCTTATGGTACAAAGAGGATCGAAAGTTGCATCCGAAAGAAAACATTTTTAGAACATTTCTTCTAGTGAAGGTAGACGGAAGCTTTTTAAGACTTACCGCATACGCCAAGTAATCGTTAAGGGTATTTCACGTCAATCCCAGCACTTTTACCTCCCATTTTTCAGCTAGCAAGTGATTTATCTGGGTTTTGAATGTAACCTTTACACCCTTTCGTAGATAAGTGTTCAGAAACTATTCTACCTCATCCATACCGATATGAATGTGAATAGAACCTGGCGTAGTGAAGTGCAGATAGGCTAGCATAAGTCCCTTGATATGTAGCCCGCTCGTGATCTTTCCATGGGTGGTCGGTAGATTGTTGGTTACCTTTGCCAGCACCAAAGCGTTGACAACGTAAGTCGGCTGCAACTGCGATGGCGCTAGTAAGCCCCTTGGTTCACCATTTGGTGTAGACTCCATGCTTTTGATCAAAAGCGTTGAGGATCTTCTTAGAAAACGAAGTCGCTGTGCGCAACTCTCTGTGACGAATGAGGCGTGCGATCCGTTGTGGAAAAGTACGCGCAGGATATGCCAGCAGCCAACGTAGTCACGTACGTTGACCTCTGCACTAGCCATTAATATGTGTAGTTGTAGGAGCGTTGTTGAGGCCCTGAGAACATGTTGTTGGTTGCTGAATTGCTCCATTCAATGCTTTGTAGCAAGCGGCAGGAACCGCCAGTCGCACCTAAAACCAGATTTTTCAGTTTAATGCTTTCTGATCTTGACGAAGACAGTTAAAACATTTTGCTCTCTACTTGATGACTTGCACTCTAGCTGTTGGGCGTACGGTTGGATGAATCACCACCGTGCAGAATAGCCGTGTTACTGCCATTCTTACTGGCTGGCTCGGTACCACTAGGTGCTAGTTCTTCCAGCGATCGACAGCGGCTCCCAAGGAATGCTTGAAAGTCTACGAACGTAGGCAATTTATCGTTCATTTAAGAGACCTCCCACTGTTTTCTAGTTTCATATGGTAGCTTGGATAGCAGAGGCCAATCCAGAGAATAAATTTAGTTTTATAAATGCTTAAGTGCTTCTAAGTTTAAAATGCTTATTTAATTTTATTTTGTTTATCTTTATTATTTAGCTTTTTTCAACTTAAAACTAAAAACGGCGTAAGATCAAAAATTTCCTAAACGAGTACTATGTAAGATGGGGGATAGGTGTAATAAAAATTGTTAATTTAACTCTTTGTTCAGATCAAAATTGGCATATGCTTCTTTAATCTGGAATGAACTTATTCCTATAGGACAATGCACTAACTCCCAACACGAAGAAGTCTGAAGTGCTTGTTATCTCGAGAAAGCCCCTCGACACTTCAACTTTTCCAAAAATCTTCTTTGACGGCATTACTATTAATTATGTGCATTCGACTAAAAATCTCGGAATCATTTTCAGCCAGGGAGTAACTTGGGGTAGTCACGTAAAGTTAGTGGTAGGTAAGATTTACGGAATGCTTCGCGCGCTCTGCACTACGCAACACTTCACTCCTCTACTCATTCGAATCTTAATTGTTAAAACGTATGTTATGCCATCGATATGATGTACTTCACTCCTCTACTCATTCGAATCTTAATTGTTAAAACGTATGTTATGCCATCGATATGATGTATATAATTGTGAAGTCTTTATAAATTGTTGTTATGCGTGTAAATATAAGAAAAATATTTTGTTTAATAATATTATTCGTTATGTGTTCGGCATCAAGGCTAGAGACCACGTTTCTCATCTTTCTACTACAATCTACTCCATGTCCTTGGAGAAAGTTTTTCAGATTAGATCTCTCTTACTTTTGCACAAAATCTACTGCTTGAAAGTACCTGGGTACCTCGCCCTCAGAATAATTGCCCCGAAGTCAATGAAAACTTAAAACTCCTCGCTGCTAGATTCAAAACACAAACGTCGGAAGGTAAATTATTAGTGCATGTCACTCGAATTTCGAATTCTCTTCCCCAAAATTTAGTATCTATAAGTAGCATGAACACATTTAGGCGCGAACTTCAAATATATAGGAACTATGAAAGCACATCTTGCCGGAAGGCCATGATTTAAAACATCTCGTGCGTCAAGTTCGCAAAATCTAGTCCTCTTTGTCCACGAACTGGTTCAAAGCATGAAGAAGATGCCAGGCTATACTCGGCAACGATGCAGACTACATAGCTTATTGAGTAATTGCGACTCGTAGTTTTATACATACTTCCATGCAAAAAAAAAATAAATATATATCTTTTATACTTCATAAATAATCGCGGTTCCTTTTTTCTGACACAGACTGTAATTCATAAGTAATGTTTACTTGATTTGTTTTTCTTTAGAAACTTAAAATATATTTGTAAATTTTACAATGGAAAACCATTGAAACTTATTGTGACTAGCACTAATAATTATAAGGTTTATCCCTGCTGTGTTAGGATTGAATCAACTGAATAAATAAATAGGATTGAATTCATCAGAATATTCAGTAACCCTCATTTGGATTTTTCTGCAGAGATCTCGTTTTGGCTCAATGCTTGAATCTTTAATAATTCATAAATTATTGGTTAAGTCAAAAATGTCTGAATCTAGTTTGTAAAGTGTATATTATGGTATATAATCATAGACACTAAAAAAAAAATAATAATAATAATAAATACACGCCAAAGTTCTAGAATAAATTACCCAGTTATTACTGAAAACAATAAGTGCTCGAAAAAGGTTTTTTTCATGACAATTTATATACATCGCTTACCTCTTGCGGTGAGTTTCTTTGTGTTGATAATTTTTGCGGCAAACTCAAACTGTGTCGATTTTTGAACACATCGCTTGACAACAGAGAAGGCGCCTCTGTAAAATGAATAATAATTCCGTTAACCCTTCAATAAAACCATGTATGCACAGATAAGTAGTGTTAAAAGATTAAAAACTAAGAACCAGTATTATAACACATTTTTTTATTTATCATAGTTAAGTTTAACTTAAGACTATGCGATTCACCAATCTCTTTTTGAGCATAACTTAAGTTCGCTTATTGGCAAATAGCTGATTGTTAGCTGCAGTGCAAATTTTGTGAAACAAAATAACTGAAATATAAATTAGTTCTGCTTCAAGAAATGGATTCTAATTGGAGTAGCGACGAAGGTTCGAATTTCTCCCTTCCTCAAACAGGAAGAGGAGCTCGGCCACACACCCAAAAAGAGTAGACGCGGCAATGTTTCGCTTGGTCAATTTAGAAAATATATTAATATTTATTTTTTCCTGACATAATACATTAAAACTAAACCGCAACCACTATCCGATTGCATCCGAATACTTCATCATCAGGCTCATTTGGGTTCCCGGGCACAGCGGCATAGAGGGAAACTGCTGGGCTGATGAGCTGGCTAGACAGGGAACTTTGGAGACGGTTTCGTCGCGAAATGAGAGAATTGGGGCTCCCCTGAGAACCTGTGGTCTGCTCCTGAAAAGATGGACCTCGAGTCAACTCAGCGAGCGCTGGGCTAGTGCGCAAACGTGCAAGGTCGCGAGATCCTTCTGGCCACGGGTAGATCGGGGACGCTCAAAGGCTAACAAAGCCCCAGCTCTCAAATTTGGTGGGCATCCTTACCGGACATTGTCCGTTAGGTGTTCTCGCCGTGAGACTTGGGATCGGCTCAAGTCCGTTCTGCAGAAACTGTCTGGAGTACGAGGTGGAATCATCTCAACACCTTCTTCTCAGCTGCTCTGCTCTCGTCTGGCAAAGACTTAGACATCTGGGCTCTCACTTTTTCGCTACGCCTGCGGATATAGCCGGTGTAAATATCATAAATTTGGTGAAGTTCATTAGTAGCTTGTTACGGCTAACTACGAACGCAAATCATCCCCCGCCGGCGCCGTCGTAAAATGTATGGTCATCATCGTATCTAATCCCAAGGCTCCTTCCTCCTTCCCATCTCCTTTCTCCTCTCCCATGTATGGCACCACAACGTACGAATTTCTTAATATTTGTCCAAGTGAGGCCTTAGCTAGGGCAGCCATTTAACCTAACCTAACCACTATCTGTTCAAATGTTTCTCGTTCTACATTGTCGAGCACAAATTTAAAAAGAGTACACCTAATTCTCTTTTTACACGAATTTTTTTTACACGAATTTGATTTAACACGAGTTAAAAAGAGAAAAAAATTTTTTTTTTACACGAATTGTTTTGTTTTAACACGATTTTCAATAGTTTATGAATTTTTCTTGAATCTCATAGAGCAAATCGGATTCATTGTTTGGGATTTTTGTTTTAGCATATCGGTTTAGGTTATTTGTTTAGGATCTTAGAATATCAGCATGTAATCGCATCTATACAGGATGAGCGGCTTTGGGCTGTTATCGTATACAGCTGTTGCTATAAAAATATGTGTATATGAGTGGGATTCCCCGAATTATGCATAGAGTAAAGACGTAATGTACTTTTTACGCAATTTAGTTTGGTTTTGAGAGTTGAAAAGAAAAGGCGCTTAGTTGTTGTGAGTATTTAAAACATTATAAGTAAAATAAAGTTAGTGCTCGTATAGATTTATTAACTCAATAACAGGTAAGCTTTAAATAATTTTCAAATGTTTGCATTATTAATATGAAAAATATTTTGGTAGCCTTAACACAATGTCACATAATTCACCTGTAATAAAAGCCAAGAGGAAGGCGATCAGTTTAGATACTAAAATTAAAATTTTAGATCAACTTACAACAGGACAAGGAGCAACGGCTGTAGGAAAGCATTTTGGTATTCATGAAGCTACCATAAGAACGATCAAGAAAAATGAAACTGCGATTAGAAAATCGGTATGTTCTGGAACGAAAATAAGTGCTAAATCATCGTCATACATAAGAGATGTTGTCAAAGAGAAGATGGAAAAAGCTTTGGTAATGTGGATTGAAGATAAATCACAAAAAAGAATACCAGTAGATGGAATTGCTATCAAGCAAACTGCATTAAGAATTTATAAACGTATTAAAGAAGTTGAGCCAGGCACTTCATCTCAGTCAAAACAACCCGAATTTTCTGCAAGTACAGGTTGGATGACAGGTTTTCTTAAACGACATGCTCTCCATAATGTAAAAATTAAGGGAGAAACTGCGTCTGCAGATGAATTGGCTGCCAAAAAATTTCCTGAAAAACTTAGAAAAATTATTGAAGATGGAGGATACACCCCAGATCAAGTTTGGAATGTAGATGAAAGTGGCCTCTTTTGGAAAAAATGCCCAGCAGAACTTATGTTGCAAAATCGCAGAAAACTGCCGGTGGTTTAAAAGTAGCAAAGGACCGTGTAACATTGTTGTTTTGTTCCAATGCTTCAGGAGAACGTATGTTAAAACCACTGCTAGTAAATCGTGCTTAAAGACCACGCTCGATGAAAAGTGTAGATTTCAATAAACTGCCAATTCACTGGACAGCAAACAAAAAGGCATGGATGACCAGTGCAATCTTTACAGAATGGTTCCAGAAATACTTCATTTCAGAAGTTAGACGCTACATGAATGCAAAATGTCTAGAATTTAAAGTTCTTTTAATTCTAGACAATGCACCTTGCCATCCGCTCTTGGAGCACCCAGATGTGCAATTTTGCTGTCATCCGCCTAACACTACATCCTTAATACAACCGCTAGACCAAGGGATCATTGCTACTTTTAAAAAGTACTACATAAAACGTTCATTCCAATACGTGGTAGACAAACTAGACCATAATGAGGATTTAACAGTCATTGATATGTGGAAAAAATTTTCTATTATGGACTGCATTAATCAAGTTGGGTTAGCGTTAGCTGACTTAAAGCCATCAACCTTGAACTCATGTTGGAAAAATATTTGGCCAGAATGTGTCAAAAGCAAAGATCCTGATCCTTTCATCCATAATAACGCTGTTTTTACTGACATCACAACGCTGGCACATACAATTGGTGGAGATGGATTCGATGATCTATCATTTGCCGATATAGAGGAATTATTAGCTGATAAAAGCTTGAGCGAAAATGAAATTATAGACCTCACCCTTGAGACTCATCAAGACAGAGAACATAGCGATAATGACGAAGAAGATCCTCCCATTTTAAATGCAACTCTAATTAAAGAAGGTCTTGATCTTGCCAGAAAATTAGGTAATCATTTTCAACAACATGATCCTGATGAGGAACGAGCTGCAAAATTCCAACGTGAACTGAAATCATTAATGGCATCTTACAGGGAACTTTATAAAGGTTTATCACGAAATCAAACACAATCTTTAATGACTGATTTCCTTCTAAAAACTACTGAATTATCAACACAGGAGCCTAGAGATGATAATCCAGAAACAATTTCTCAAGATGATGAACAAAATAATTCTAGTGATGGCAGTGATATTCTAGTCTTACGCAAACATATGCGTTTATTGTCAGAAAGTGACAATGCATAAAAGTTTTTTATGTTTATATTATTTTTACTCGTTTTATATTAATGAACTTCGGATATTATTTTCTTTTTTTCAAAGTATAATTTATTTCTTATAATATATTGTATTTAAAGAATTAAAATGTGTAAACACGAAATAAATTCTTTAGTGAACTCTAAAAAGAATTTTTTAGTATTGTTTTCACCTAATTCTCTTTTTACACGAATTTTTTTTTTACACGAATTCTTTGGGAACGTATCTATCGTGTAAAAAGAGAATTAGGTGTACCTCTGTTTATATATGTGCATGTACTTAATAACTATCGTAACCTCTAGATTTAGTAACTCGTATGTTCTGACGACTTCTGTCTCGCCTTATTCTATCCTGCCATCTGGTGTCAAGGCGAATTCATGGTTCATTTTTAGTATCCCATTCGCTCGCAAGGCGAATTGAGATACTAAGGTGGCGCCATTAAAAAACAGTTACTTTATTTTTCACAATTTTAACAAGTCTGACGTCAGCTCCCTTCGCAATACAAAACAAACAAACAAAAGGAGGAGAAAATATATATGTTTGTGGAAATTCAGTGAGTGGCTTGGTAATATTGTGATTTGTGAGATTTAAAAAAAACAAACTAATGAAAAAGAAGTGCCGTGAGCTAAATTGCTAAAGCACAAATTAAAATATAGCCTCCAAATTATGTTTGTTTGCGTTTTTATGCGGAAGGCGCCGTGGCTAGAAAGTGTATAATTTCTTGTGTTTGGTTGTTGCTTTCGCCTACTCTTCTCGAAAGGCGCAATCGTGTATTCTATCATCCTTGATTCGCTCGGTATTTGTTACCAGTCGATTCGCGAAGTTTCTTGTTTTGCTATAATGTATACTATGTTGAACAAAGAAGCATAGCATAGAGCAGAGCAGAAAATATGCAGCAATATTATAAGAAAAGAAAACACTATCATGGTCGCCTAGCTATACATATGTATGTATATGTATGTATGTATATCAAGCCATAATGCAAGCAACAAAAATAAGGCCCATATTTTAAACTGAACATTAATTTCTTTAACAACAAAAAACAAAAAAACTATACAAATAAAAATGAAAAGTTGGAATGGGCCATTAATAAATAAAAATAAGTTTAGTTCCATTTAGCTCTGACACCTCAGAGCTATGATTTAACGCCCCTACACTTTTTTGTCTGGTGTGTCGTATGGAAGCGATGCTTTCCGAGCAACCCATTCACTTTGAGGCTGTCAAGCCGAATTAGTGATGGCACGATTAATCGAACAATTAATATTAATGGTTATTTTCCTTTACTTGTCGGTTTAATTGTATCTTGAAATCCCTTTTGATTAATTGCAATGTTAATCGATTATTTCCAAAATAATCGGAAGATGTACGCCACTAGAAAATAAAATCATTTCACATCAGCAGCGCTTTTTACAATTTTTTTCAAAAACTTATATTGTCCAAAGTTTTATTCAAGCGAAAAAAAAAAGGAAAATGCCCCCAATACGAAGTGATGTTTGGAAGCATTTTTCAATGGAGAGTTCTACAGATGTAAGGTGTAAGTTGTGCTGCAAAACTTTAAAGTGCTCCAACAACACAACAAATATGATGCAGCACTTAAAGTTGAAACACTCAAAGGAGGCTGAAGCCTTAAAAGTAAGTTTAGAATTCCACCATCAATTAATCGCAACTTTAATGTACAATGTGTACTACAGAGAAACAATGAAGCATTGAATGAAGCCAGTTGTGTCACAGAGGATAGCAATGAATTGCCAAGCACGAGCCAAAAACCTACACCAAGAAGCAATCAGCCAAATATAAACACTGTGTTTTCAAATGTAGAGAGTTTTGCATCAGGTGGTACGAAGCATCAAAAATTGACGCAATCAATAGTGGATGTGGTTCTAATGGACAATTTGCCATTTTCGCATGTGGAAGGTATTCTTTCATATGACTATTATTTCTGCATTGTTGCAATGCATTGTTGCTGATTCCTCATAGACATATGGATGTGTATCCTTTTCAGGGAAAGGGTTCTTGCAGTTGATGAAACATCAATATCCGCTTTATAAAGTTCCGACCAGGAATACAATAAAAGCAGAAATTGAAAAAATGTATAATAGAGAAGTGGAAAAATTTAAAAAGATGTTATCGCATGTGTCTAATATCTGTTTGACTACTGATATATGGACTGACACTCAAATGAACAGCATGCTCGGTGTGACGGTACATGGTTTGTTTGAAAGTAAACAATTTTATGGAACAATTGGTGTATTTAAACTAACTGAAGCCCATACAGCTGCACACATCTCAGAAGTACTAAAAGGTTCGCTTTCGGAATTTTCCATAAACAAAAGCGATGCTATTGCAGTGGTTACTGATAATGGCGCTAATATCGTTAAATCTATTTATAATACTTTTGGGAAAAATCACCATATTCCATGTTTCGCGCATACGCTTATATTAATTTGTGACAGTTCATTAAATACGCCTGAAGTCAGCGATATCATCACAAGCTGCAGAGCAATAGTCACTTGGTTTAAACGGCATGTTAAAGCCAATGATAATTTGCGCCAACTGCAAATATCTGCTGGAATTCCTGAAGGCAAACAGTTAAAACTCATTTTGGACGTTAAAACCAGGTGGAATTCTACATATTATATGCTTGCTCGCCTCATTCAGTTGATTCAATATGTCAGCCAAATTTTAATAAGCTTTTCTGACGCACTACCGATGATTACAACAAAAAACAAGGAAGAAATTATTGAAATGATCGTCTTATTAAGACCCCTGGAAGCGATGACGACTCAAATAAGTGGAGAAAAGTACGCCGCATTGAGTCAAGTTATTCCACTTTCTCATTGTGGGCGCCAACAAATAATGAAAATTTCTTGCACATCTGTGGCGGCAGATAAATTGAAAACGAATAGTTTAAAACAATTTGATAGGCGATTTGGAGAAATGGCGGCATCATTTTTACTGGCGGCATCTACTTTACTGGATCCTCGTTTTAAGAAAATCCAATTGCTCTATCTACAGTTATGCGACATATAAGAAGGGAAATGGCTGAAATCGAGCATATGGAAGACAGCATTGGAAGTGGAAGTGATTTATGGGCTCCCCATAAGTCCTTGGCCCACAAGCGGAAAAGAAACGAGAACGACTTAACGCAACCACAAGATGAATGAAGCTACTTTTTAAATTCTCCGGTCCTCGAATTGAAGCGTGATGTGGTAACCGCCTGGGATGAAATGAGCTCAGTGTATCCAAAGCTTTACTCACTTTCACAAAAGTATTGTTTCTTAATAGGAACATCAGTTCCTTCGGAGCGCCTTTGTTCAAAAGCAGGGGCCACTGCTACAGAAAAGCGCAATAGATTGACAATCAAGCGTTTATCAAAGCTGTTGTTTTTAAATTCAATCCTTAATAAATAAGTTGCAATGGAATACGAGTATAAGTTCAATAAATATTTAAGAAGTTCTTTCAATTAACCCGCAAATTTTAACACATTGTAAATTGTAATTTTTTGTCTTTATGATTTTTTAATATTACCTGGAAAACATCGATTAATAATCGGTTATTTGAAATTGATTTCGATTAATTGCAATTAATAATCGATCGCCGCAATTAATCATATTATATGATTCCATTAACCGATTAACTCATTTTTTTGCCATCACTAAGCCAAATATAGAGCAAACCATTCGTGAGCTTGAATGAAAACCATGAACGAAAACAAGAGTTTTGAAAATTGTGTTAATTGTGAAAAATTGAGTTAACAGGTAACGGTAATGCGAAGCTAGCCGAAGCAGCCACATTAATGAAATCGTATTCCATAAATAGTCGAAATGCTTGCTCTTTCGAATAAGTCAATAATATGACAATGTATTGCTTCTTTTTAAATTTTTAAAAAGAACCCACTATGGACTACCCTGCTGCCGTAGCCGAATAGGTTCGTCCGGGACTTACCGAAGCAGGCAAAGGCAAACCTTCAAGTGTATTTCTGCCCAGAAAAAGCTCGTCATAAAAAATATCTGGAATCGGTTTAAAAGTGTAGGTCCCTCCATTTTGTGGAACATCATCCACAGGAGAAATTTTACAATGCATATGGCGAGAACAAATTCGCAGAAAAAAGTTCCGTTAGTTTTACTTTCGTTCGTGTGCCTTGTATACTCATAAATTATACTAAGTTTCGTGTCACATTTCGCTTGTTAACAATGGAGTGTGGAACTAAGGAAAATCCCATTGCAGTGATTGCATTATATAAAAGTGGTAAAAGTGCAAGTAAGATTTACGAATTGCTGAAAAAAACTTATTATTTCTAGTGTTACAGCGCAGTATCTATTTCAGTAAGCACCAAAAAATGCATACTTGCCCTACACTTCACTGCACATTCAGTTCAAAGTAAAGCGCACGAAGAAAACTCGTACTTTTACATTCTGTCAAAAAAGTACTGAGAATTGTTCAATAAAACGCAAAATAATTGTTTAATCAATGCCGCTAATGACTAATTCAAGGTTGGAGACAATATCCGCGGTTCTTCAACCAACCAATCCAACGGTACATGGGGTACAAGCTTCTGAACATATTACGTCTGCTGATGGGGACGCACAGCTAGGGGCATGCATGAGGCACCACGTTGATGGTTTGGCACATCAAGGCACGGCTCATGCACTATGTGCTATACCAGAGGAAGAGTACACACTGCTGAGTACAAATTTGGGCAGCATAACCTCAACTTGATGGTTTACCTCGTGCTAGCGAAAACCATGAGCGATCGCAGTCCAATAGAACTTCTGTTTACGGAATGGAGGCACCATTTCGTAATAGATCTAGCTTTACCACGTGGATAGGTTATCCAGTCAACTCGTACTGCGCTGCTGCAAAAGCGCATGTACCATTTTACCCTCTAGCACCATTTAGTTGCAACACACATTTTACACAAGGGCGTAACAACCTTCCATCTACAGTCGGTTAGAAGTAGAACAATCCCCACGGGCACAACATAACAACTATTTAAAATAATGAAAGATTTGTACAATACATAAACAAATATGACGTCAAATGTATACAAAACTTATATTGGAATCAGACTGCAGAAATTAGATTCGGAGACAGCACCACAAGAGAGACAAAAATCTACAGCGGAGTGAGACAAGGTTGCATACTATCGCCACTATTATTTAACGTGTACGCAGAAAAAATATTTCAAGAAGCAATAAATGACACAGAAATAGGTATTAAAGTTAATGGGATATGTATAAATAACATTCGCTACGCAGACGATGCAACGTTAGTAACAAGCTATTTCCAGGATCTCCAAACTATTGTAAAAAGTGGAAAAACACAGCAAATTCTTCGGGCTAAATATAAATATTGATAATACCAAATATATTATTGTAAATAAAAGCAGCAGAGACTAATCCTATGCGAGACTAACTATAGGGGGGCAAAACAATAGAGAGAGTAAAACGTTTCAGGTATCTGGGAGCATGGCTCAATGACCAATAGGACCATGATCATGAGATAAGAGGCAGAATAGAAATGGCTAGAGCGGCCTTCATGAAAATTAAAGAGATACTGAGACGCCGGGACAAACCAATCGGGTTAAAGAGTGGATTTTTAATATGTTATGTATGGTCTCTTATATGGATGCGAGACCTGGACATTGAAAACCATAAGCATACACACACTAGAACCTTTCGAAATGTGGTGCTATATAAAAATGTTAAGAATAAGCTGGAATAACAAAATATCAAATGACGTAGTGCTAATTAGAATGCAAACCTCTAGGATCATGCTTACGGACATAAAAAGAAGAAAAGTTGGAAAAAGAAATTGGTAGGAAGAAAATGACGTGGCTAGACAACATCAAAGAGTGGACAGGTCTCAAAACAATCGGCGAACTAAAAGTGACAGCGAGAAGCAGACAAAAATATAATGACATCATTAATAATATGTCCTGACAACTGTACGACTAAGATCAGAATGACGTTTCTATGTAATCGCGAACACCCAGCATGGATACGCCGATTAAAAAGATATGGGCGTCCAGACGTCATATGACATTCACTGCAGTGCAAGCTATGTCAGGAGCCATTGGTAAGGTATGAGAAGCTGGAAACTCTAAATAAATTTGCGGTAAAAAATTACTGTTGTACTCTGAAAGCCAATAGAAAACAACCTTATAACCTTATTGCTTGCAGGTGGACAGTGGAGATAAACTGTATTAGACAAACCGACGACAGACACAGACGCTTGAGTCAAACACTCACAACAGTACCGAACTGAAGACAAGGCAATAGTTTGTGAGTATCGGACTATTGCATATTCTCCGTTGTTTCATTCCCCCCAAAACCGCTTTCGAAGCCAGTGGGAGGAGTGAATACTATCGATGGCGTAAAATCTCCATACGCCCACAGGAGCGGAACCTGGACGCAGAAGCCTGTTGTGTCAGTAGACATAAACGCGGTTCCACCTTGAAGAAATGCTAACGCGGTTCCAGGGTGGAAATCAGCCGAGGAGGAGAATTGTTATAATGTTAGTGGGAGCATGTTCCACATACCATTGGTGTAACGGCACCTTTGATGATGTTTCAGACATTTTTATTTACACCTCCTGACTAAAAAAAAAACAAAAAAAAGGTATGTAACTTCCAACGCACTAACTCATTAAAAAAATAGCGCCATCAAAAACATTTTTATGACGCAAGTCATGTTTATTTTGGACTTCACCTTGTATAGTCACGAAAAAGAGCTTAGACAAAAATGGCAGACAAAAATCACGGATGCTGATAGACTTTAGAAAAATAAATTATTTTTAAATATAAAAAAATTGTTTCGGATAGATATGCCATTCCTGATTCATCATTAATTTGACGAACTTATGGAAATCTAAATATTGTACAATATTAAAATTATACTACGCTCTATTTAAAATTTGGATTTCACCAGATAATTTTATGCGAAGAAGACCGACAAAAAAACCGCTTTCAGTATTAATAATGGTAAATATGAGTTATGTCGTCCTAACATTTTCCAGCGAGTTATCGGCGATGTCCTTCGTGAATACACAGGGAAATATTGTCATGTTTACATGGACGAAATCATTGTTTTCTCTCCCTAAAAGCAATGACATTTAAATGACATAAACCAAATTTAACAAAGTTTAGAGAAAGCAAGAATGAGAATTTCATCGGAAAAATCAAAGTATTTTAAAACCGAGGTGGAATTTTCGATTTCACGAAATGATATTCGAACATGCTCAAATAAAATAAATGATATTCTCAACTACAAAGCTCTGAACACTATTCTTGCGGTACGTTCATTCCTTGGGCTATGGGCATATTACCGAAGCTTTGTGAATGACTACGCCAGTATTGTGAAGCCGCTTACAAAATACATGACAGGTGAATATCGAAATGCTGCCGCGAATAAATAAAAAATCGTCTTCATAGCACTAGACGAGGAAGCTATAAGGGCCTTTGCAAAAATAAAAAAAGTGTTAGCATCTGATGATGTTCTTCTGGAACACCTGGATCATAGCAAACCTTTCGAACTTACGGCAGAAGCGTCTTGAAATGCATTACGAGCAGTTTTAGCATAAATTAGCCGACCAATAACTATGGTTTCTCGTACACTGTCTATTACAGAATAAAACTATGCAACAAATGAACAGAAGCTCCTCGCAATAGTACGGGCATTAAAAAACTTGCGTCATTACCTGTATATTATTAACAACATTAACATCTTTGCCTATGGCCAGCCCCTGATTTTCGCTATATCTGATAAACACCCCAACACAAAAATGAAAAAATGGTGTGCCTTCATCGAAGATTTTTCACCAAAATTTCACTACAAGCCACGAAAAGATGAGGTCCAGGGGGTCATTAACAAAATCGCATCAACAAAAGTCATTGGCCTGACGGACTTAACATACTGATGCTGAAAAAACTATGTCCATTGGGAGTAGAGTATCCCACAAGGGCTTTTAATATGTGTACATAAGGCGTTTTTCAATAGGTGCGCTTCAACTTTTTTCCGATAGGGAGGGCGAACGACGCAATATTTTTTATTTTTCGCTTGTCATTTGTAAACTTTATTAGTATACATTTCATCATGGAACGCTACACACTTGAGCAACGCTTGCAAATCATTGAATTTTATTATAAAAATGCGTGTTCTGTTAAGAAGATTTTTCACCAAAATTTCACTACAAGCCACGAAAGGATGAGGTCCAGGGGGCCATTAACAAAATCACATCAACAAAAGTCATTGGCCTGACGGACTTAACATACTGATGCTGAAAAAACTGTGTCCATTGGGAGTAGAGTATCCCACAAGGGCTTTTAATATGTGTACATAAGGCGTTTTTCAATAGGTGCGCTTCAACTTTTTTCCGATAGGGAGGGCGAACGACGCAATATTTTTTATTTTTTGCTTGTCATTTGTAAACTTCATTAGTATACATTTCATCATGGAACGGTACACACTTGAGCAACGATTGCAAATCATCGAGTTTTATTATAAAAATGCGTGTTCTGTTAAGAAAGTTTAAAGTCGAAAAATCATCTTCAGTGATGTAGCTCACTTTTGGCTCAATGGCTTTTTCAACAAGCAAAATATGCGTTACTGGGCAGAAAGCAATCAACACGTGATTCATGAGGCACCGTTGCATCCCGAAAAAATCACTGTTTGGTGCGGTTTACATGCCGGCGGCGTAATTGGCCCATATTTTTTCGTTGACGAGAACGATTGCCACGTTACTGTGAATGGAAATCGATAGCGCGACATGATAAACGATTATTTTTGGCCGCAATTGAATGGTATGGACTTAGACGACATGTGGTTTCAACAGGACGGGGCCACAAGCCACACAGCACACGCTACAATTGATTTGTTGAAGAGTAAGTTCGATGAGCGCATTATTTTCAGAAATGGACCGGTCGAATGGCCGCCGCGCTCGTGTGATTTGACACCTCTAGACTATTTTCTTTGGGGTTATGTGAAGTCACTGGTCTACAGTAACAAGCCGGCGACGATTTATGAGCTCAGAGCCAATATTAAACGCGAAATTGCTGGAATTTCGGCCGATTTATGCAAAAGAGTGGTCGAAAATTGAGTTCAACGATTGGACTTCGTAAAACGTGCACGCGGTGGTCATGCAAAAGTAATCGAATTTCATACTTAAATGTATATGTTCAAACTCGATAATAAAAAAAAAATTAGTTAAAAAAGTCAAACCGTTTGTGTTTTATTCAAAAAAAAAGTTGAAGCGCTCTTACTGAAAAACGCTTTATAATTCCTGACAAGTGAAAAACAAGGAAGGGTGGGCCTACTACAGAAACTTGGGAAACCCGCAACCAATGGGATTCTTATCAACCGGTAACTCTCCTTTCCCCAGACTCTTAATGCCCTTCTACTCCCACTCTAGACGAATCACCTGCCCTCAGCCACACATCAACACCGCTTCCGACAAGTGCACTGTACCACCGCAGCACTCACCGCCATAAGCACCCATATCAAGCGCGGGCGCGAGAGGACTGTCCTAGTTAGACCTAAGAAGGCTTTCGACACTCTCAGACACGCCAAGCTACTAGATAACATTTTACAGTAGGGCTGAAGAGGTGGTCCGCGAACTATCTAACAAGGAGTTCTGCAGGGTGGTACCCCTTCCCCCTTGCTTTTCAACTTCTATATCTAGAAGCTCCTCCAGCCAACAGAGGGAGTCTCCCTAATCTCCTCCGCCGACGACTGTGCGATAATGGCGTCGGCCAATGACATTGATGGGCTGTGCGCCAAAGTGCACGAATATCTCACCTGCCTTCCCGCTTTTTTACGGCGAGGAATCTACAACTTTCCCCTACGAAGTCCACGGTGAACCTCTTTACCACCTAGACAAAAAACTGCTAACTTCTCTGCGCACACAATCGCGATTGCCTCTAAAGTCCAAAATCGCGACCAAGTCCTCAAATCGTTTCCCGGCAGCACTTGGGGCAAAAGCAAAGAAATGTTGCTGTCGACATTTAAGGCAATTGGTCGGCCGGTTCTAAACTATGCTGCGCCTGTCTGGTCGCCTTGAACTAGTGATACGCAGTGGACGAAGCTTCAGACATGCCAAAACGCTGCCATTCGGACAGCGACGGGTGGCCTCGTGATGTCTCCACTACAACACCTACACGACGAGGCATAGATGGTCCCTGTGAAGGAGCAGAACAAACGGCTCAGCAAGAAGTTTCTGATAGGGTGCTATCGCAGGTCCCTGAACCGCTTCCCAGGCACGTCAGGAGGCACCTCTTCAATTACGCTGACGAGATCCAGGACAAAACAGATCGACAATTACAGAACAGATAGACTACAAAATTCATCGGGAGGCTCTTACCACTTTCTTAAGCTTCCTACCCGCGAATGCTATTATCGGAGTGCAGCCACCACCCATAGCAGATGTAGAGCTCCAGCTTCCTCGAGAGTCCCGTGTAACTTTGGCACAATTAATGTTTATACCATGTTACTGCTGTTGTTGTAGCAGGTTAAACTCCCACTTATCCAGAATTGATCCCGACATACTAAACATATGTCCAGCTTGTGAAGAGACTCCGCAATACACTAACCACCTTATCATATGCCCCATCAAACCCACTCATCTAACACCCCTTTTCCCTCTGGACCCAACCTGTAGAAACGGCAAGTTTACTGGGCCTACCCTTAGATAAGCTAAATGAAGACGACCGGTGATCTACATAACACGGACAGGGATAAGTATATTGCTATAATAACAGCAGTTACATCGTATACACATTCACAACATCAATATACGGTAACTGTTTTTTCTGTTTAAAATTATTATTTATACTTATTATAATGTACGAGTATAAACCTGAAACCAGGCGGGCGCCGTAGCCGAATGGGTTGGAGCGTGACTACCATTCGGAATTCACAGAGAGAACGTTGGTTCGAATCTCGGTGAAACCAAAATTAATAAAAAACATTTTTCTAATAGCGGTCGCCCCTCGGCAGGCAATGGCAAACCTCCGAGTGTATTTCTGCCATGAAAAAGCTCCTCATAAAAATATCCATTTGTGGAGCAACATCAAGACGCACACCACAAATAGGAGGAAGAGCTCGGCCAAACACCCAAAAAGGGTGTACGCGCCAATTATATATATATAAAAAAATGAAAATAAAAAATATAAAAAATCAATATTTGAACGAAGACCACAGGCATTTAGTCGTGAATATTCAGATTTTTTTAATGCTTAGTTAAAAAATGTTAACGGGAAATAAATACTGTATGCCAAACCACGCTTGAGAGCATGAAGAACAGTCTTAATTTTTGCGCCGCAATTCGCAGATGAATCAATGAAACGTAAAGATATTTTATATTCTGCAAATGCAAAGTTGATGGAGCAACGATGTATGCCTATAGAGCAACAAAACACCTATAGAAATGCATACATTCATCTACAGACCACTATACTTACCTGGAAACAAGGTCTAGATTGGCAGAATCTGTTTTATTTCCTAACTCGTGTTAAGGGATTATTGAATCCGCCCCTGAGTATTTTCTTCATTGTCATCTTCTAATTATTCATTACGCGGAGCCACAGTCAGCGAGATAAAACTGTAGTAAGGGTTACAGCAATAAATGAAAAACAAACGATGAATGATAATGGCAAGCGCTTACCACACGGCAGAATAAATGTGGTTGCTGAACCAAATGGAAGTCTGATATTTTAATTTAGCTGACAGATGTGACGAAATTCGTACCATGATATTTTGCTTTTGTTTATGTTCTCTCGAAAGCTGAGGACAAATCGTGAAAAATACTCAATTATGTGGAACAAAACAATTAAGTATTATTGCATTAATAATGGGCATAAAGTAAGTATCTCCCAACATGCTAAACATCCACCCCGCCCAAATCACTAAAAACTTCTTACTCACCACCTTCTCTTTGTGGTGTGCTTTTTGATGTTGTTCCACAAATGGAGCGACCTACAGTTTCAAGCCGACTCCGAACGGTAGGGTAGATGTTTTTTTATGAGGATCTTTTTCATGGTAGAAATACACTTGGAGGTGTACCATTGCCTGCCGCGGGACGACCGCTATTAGAAAAATTGTTTCTACCATTTGGTGTTTCATGCTCAGAGAATCGAACCTGTGCACTTCCGAATGGTAGTCACGCATCAACCATTCGGATACGTGTTCATTTCAATTGAAATAAAGAACATTGAAATACAAGTACTCAATATGTTTAATTGATTCACTACATTTGGATATTGTAAATTATTAGTTAATTTGTATGGAATATGCAAAAGCCGTTAATGCATGGCAATTTTCATAGAGGCTTACTTCATTTTTACTCGGAAGAAATTTTGCATTATGTAAAAGAATTATAGGAACTGAATTACATATTTTATTAATGTAAGGCATTTTATTTATTCATTTAATTGTCTAAAAGTGCAGTATTTCTTATAGACTATGAAAAACAGACTAATGCTAAATAATTCAATCAAAAATTAATTAAACTTATTAGTTACTATACTAATTTACTAGTTTCATTTAAATGAATGAAAGGTAACATTTCTAATAATTAACAGAGAAAGAATATTAGATAATGCTGAAAATTTAGTTCAGCAATTCATTTAGTAACAATTTGAAGTGGTTCTTAGTTGCAGAAAAATCTAGGCCAATATTTGAAACCCAGAAATTAATTTTCTAGAGTAGCGATGGGGAGTCAATCATTCCACTTATAAAATCGAAAAGGAAAGTCAGGGAGAGAATAGTCCTACTATTAATGAGCAAGCACCGACTTTAATAGAATGGAATTGAATCAGTGGAATTAAAAAAACGCAAAGCATAACGCACAAAAGCTTTCTGGACACGTTCAAGCCTACTAATATAACAAGCATAACATGGTCTCCAAAAACAAAAACGGCGTATTCCAATTTCGAACGCACCAGAGAGGTATATAAAAACTTAAGAGTGTATGGAACAGCAAAGTCCGACCGAAAACGTCGAATAAAAGCAAGTACTGAATATGACTTTGCATTGGTGTAATTTAAATGTCTTTGAAAAGAGAATTTAGAATCAAATACCACACCGAGATCAATAATTTTAATTTTGTTTGATAAACTAGAACCACCAATGTGGAGAACAAGTGGGTATAAGAGAACAAGATTTAGAATAAGAAACATAAAAATACTTGCTTATATTTAAATCTAATTTATTTCTTTTACACCACGCTGCGACGTTATATATAAAGATTTATAGAGTCCGCTGTACTTGCGATCATTAGCATACGACAAAAGAAGATGTGCGTTATTAAAACAACTGGAAATGACACCAGAGTACGCAATCAGAGAAATAAATGACGAGCCAACAACATTAACATCACATTTCCGAGAGGAGAGATAGGATTTAATCCTTGAACATCACTAAAATAAAAAAAGCTATAGTACAGTGAACATTTATGCTACTTGAACACCACTAAAATAAATAAAAATAAAAAAATAGTGCAGTGAACATTTATGATACTTCAGCACCACAAAAATAAAAACAAAAAAAAAAAATTTATAGTGCAGTGAATATTTACAACAAATAGACACCACTATATTTTTTTTACTCAAAGTGTATTCCAAGAGGCAACAATCCTTTGACAAACGGAGAAGAATGGAAGAACAGGCTCACATTGCATCCGTAAGCGTGTCCGAAGAAATGGCCAGAAAGGATCAACAATTAGAACGCTTACGCCAAGCATACTTAGACCTACAACAACAAACACAACAGTTACAGCAACAATAGCAAAACCTGGAACAACACCATATACGAGGGGTGCCTTTTATATGACGGGATTAGAGAACAAAAACAAATTTTAATCATCGAAAATCACTTTATTGCTTTTTAAAATATTCTCCATGAAGATCTATACACTTTTGCATGCGTTTGAACCAATTGTCGAAGCACTTTTGCCACTCTGAATGAGGTACCTCCAAAACATGCATTCTTCATCGCCAAAAATTGAATTAAGTTCATCCATGCAATGTTGCTGAGTGAATCCACGTCGAAAGTTGTAAAAAATAATCGCGCGAAAATGTTCACGATTTAATTCCATTTTTGGGCCGAGATGAATCTTTTAAGTTACTGTAAACAACACAAATAGCGCTGGTATTTCAAAACGTTCTGAGTACGTAAAAGCCAAAAAATGTCAAACTTTGCGATACAGCTGTCAGTTGCCAGATTGCAACACCCGGGTTGCCAAATCCCGAAATATAAAAGGCCCCCTCGTACAAGACAACTGCACAAGAGACAACATTTTGAAAACAATGAATAACTTGCCAATTTTTACTGGTAGAGGAGAAGTAACGGTAAACAGTTTCTTCAGCAGTATTGAGTATTTGCTATCAACTATACAAGATGAAAATATTAAGAAGGAAGCCACAAGAACAATATTGTACAAAGCATCCAGGGGCAGGCGAAGGATACCATCATAAACATTCCCAACCCGGACAACTGGCAACAGATCAAGAACACGTTAAAACTGAGGTATAGGCCAAGCGTAGAACCACATCAACTATACAGAATGATAGCCAATTTAAAGGTGAGTGAATTAGTAATTGAAGTACAAAACATTAAATATAAGTCAGATGAACTAACGGTATATTATCACAATGATCATTATATTGATTTGTCGAACATAGATACTTTACTTGTAAACACAGTTAAAGAAATGACACAAGGGACTCTATTAGAAAAAATTTACGAAGAATGAAATATTAATGATATCTTAAAAATATTGACCAAAAGGAGATTCGAAAATACATGCATTAGGCCAGAGTATAGGAAATTTAAGACTAATGACGACAGGACATTTAGGCAAAATCGACCTCAAAGCAAGAATACATTTAACAACCAGAATAACAATAACAACCATTAACACTATCAGCGAAATTATGTAGGACAAAGTTCTTTTAGACAGAATACTGGACAAACACGAAATAATATTGTATTAATATTAATAATAATGATAATTATAATAATTCTTCACACCTTCACCTTCAGAACGATTTAGAATTCAAAATAGTAGGGATAATAACCCATCAGGCAACTTCCAGCGTTTCGGGCAGGTAGGACACCTTAGGCCAAATTTCAATGAAAATAGATGGAATCAACCTAGGCAAAACCTAAGCCAACCCATGGACGTTGATAATATAGAACGTTATGGTATACACAATATCCAGAGGGTCGGGCAGGTAGGACACCCTAGGCCATGTTTCAGCCAAAATCGCTTGGAACAACCTAGGCGAGACCTAAACGCACCCATGGAATCCAGAAATGATGTACAAAACTATAAGTTAAATGAAATAATATGTAGAAAATACTGAACTAAAAGAATGTAAATGCGGCGGAGGTCAATTTAAACAAGCGCCTAATAATCAAAATAATTTTTTTTTTTTGGGAACAACCTCAGACTACTTACCCCACGTAAAGTTAACAATTATTAAAAAATAATATAATGCACTAATAGATACCGGTGCAAATATAAGTTTTATAGACAATGATATGAAAGAATTTAAGAAAACATTACTTACAAATCCAATCGAAATCAGTACAATAAATAGAAAGGATATAATAAGATATGAAGTGCTAACAGACGCACCTAAAGAATTTAACGTAAATGAAAATGCGAAAATCAGGTGGAAAGCGACAAAATTGAAAGGACGAAAATACAAATTTATCATAGGCATTGATTTAATGAACTGCTTCAAAATAGTAATAAATCTAGAGGATGGTCACATATCCTTCAATAATAGAATAACAAATTTTACAGTAAACCCATATAAAAACATTCAAGTTTACACACTGGAAGGATCAGACTTTGACGGGGTTATAATTCAGTTGAACCATTTGAATACAGAAGAATATAGAGAAGTAAAGGACATATTGAACAGATTCAAGAAATTATTTTTTAAGGAAGGCGACAAGCTGACCAGTACAATGGAAATTAAACACGAAATCAGAACAACAACGGATGCACAGATAAACGCTAAACTATATCGATATCCACCAAAACACGAAGTAGAGGTTAGACGACAAATTAAAGAAATGGAGGAGCAGGGAATAATTAGGAAGTGCTGCTCTCGATATGCGAGCCCATTAGTAGTAGTACCTAAAAAGTTAGATAATTCCGGAGAAAGAAAATACAGGATTGTGGTAGATTATAGAAAGCTCAACGAAATAACTATAGACGACAAATTTCCATTACCACACATAGACGTGATTTTGGACAAACTAGGTCGGGCACAGTATTTCACAACCTTAGACTTAGCTAAAGGTTATCATCAAATTTTAATTAGAGAAGAGGACAGGGACAAAACAGCGTTCGTGACGCCACATGGGTTGTACGAATTTATAAGAATGCCTTTCGGACTAAAAAATGCCCCAGCAACATTTCAGAGACTGATGAATGAGACCTTAAGAGATTTTATAAATAAAACCTGCGTGGTATATCTTGATGATTAATATTCAGTACGTAACTAAAAGAACACATTAAAGCAATCAAGGATATTTTTACGGTGTAAGAGAAAGCTAATTTAAAAATACCGGTAGATAAATGTAATTAAAAAAAAGAAACAGAATTTGTAGGCCATATATTAACTAATGAAGGAATAAAACCAAATCCTAACAAAATTAAGATTATTCAGGAACTAACACTACCAAAAACTGATAGACAAATAAAAGGGTTCCTCGGACTCAGGATACTATAGAAAATTTGTAAAGGATTATACTAAAGTAGCACAGCCCATGACATAATATAATATTTGAAGAAAGGAGTAAAAATAAACACCAACGATCCGATGTATATGGAAGCTTTTGAGAAACTAAAACTTTTGATATTTCACATCCGGTTTTAAGATACCCAAATTTCGAAAAAAAAAATTATTTTGACAACAGACGCATCAAATTATGCCATTGGAGCCATCCTTTCACAGGAAGGACATCCAACCTGGTTTATATCCAGAACCTTAAACAATCACTAAAGTAATTATTCTGCCACAGACAAAGAATTTCTGGCCGTAGTATGGAGCGTCAAGTACCTAAGACCATATCTTTATGGCAGAAAATTCAAAATTTGTACGGACCATCAACCAATTAAATTCCTTCACTCAAAATATAAAGGTAAGGATATGCCTCCGAGACATCAACGCTGGCTCTTGAAACTAGGTGAATACGACTTTAACATAGAATACATAAAAGGAAAAGATAATAGGGTTGCGGATTTTTTGAGTAGGTTAGAAAGACTTAATGAGGTAGACGAACAGGAAGACTTGGATAATACAAAAAGTGTTAAAACAATAAATAATATAGAAGATGACAATATATCTATTGCAACAGCCCATTTAGCAGAGGAAGAATTACAGGATCATTTTAGCATTAAGGAAGAAATCGTAAATAAATATAGTACACAGATCATAATAACAAATAACAAAATGGAAGAAATGAAGATTATACATAATAAAAGAATCATTTTTATAGCCGAAGCAGATTTCAATGAAATGGGATTTAAGAAATATATTACAAAAGGAACAAAAGGGATATATGCGGAAGTTTCAGATCACGGCTATAATAAAGTACAGGAGAAGCTTATTGAAATCTATTCGAATGACAGTCAGGTAAAATTTATTAAATGTACAATAAGAGCACATGATATCGAAACTGAGGTTGAAGCGGTAAAACAAATCTCACTATACCATGTGAGAGAAAGTTTACACTCAGGGATTCTAGAAACATATAACCAAATAAAAAACGTAATATATTATCCAAAGTTAATGGAATTGATTCAAATAGTTATCAATCAGAGTGAGGTTTGTCAGGAAGTGTAGTATGATAGGAAACCAGTTAAACCAAAATTGAGTTCTTCAGAAACGCCAACAAATAAAAATGAAATTATACACGTAGATACATATGTCATGAAAGGACACCACTTTTTAATAACACAGGCCTGCGAAATTTAACTTTTTTCAGTTTCTAGAATGGCTGTACTTGTTTCTTGTGGTTTTTATGCGCTGAAAACGAATCTGACCTTCATAGTACAACTCTTTAGCTTTAAAACCCATTTTTTTTAATTATTGTACGATTTTTAAAAAAAAAGTTATGACATTTTGAAATTAACAGTTTCAGTAACGCCAATAGACGTTATACCCAACGTATACGTAACTGAAACTGTTAATTTCAAAAGGTCATAACTTTTTTTTTAAAAATCGTAAAATAATTTTAAAAAATGGGTTTTAAAGTTAAAGAGTTGTACTATGCGACCTTTTTGTCGAAAATTGAAAAAAAAAATTTTCTAGCCCAAAAAAAATTATCAAAAATGGCTAAAATGGCCATTTTTTGACCTTTTAGGCTTCATTTACCAAAAATCCTGACGTGATGGAGCATTTTGAAGGTCAGATTCGTTTTCAGCGCATAAAAAACTACAAGAAACAAGTACAGCCATTCTAGAAACTCACCCTCGCAGGACTGTGTAATCATAGATAAATTTTCAAAGTTCGCAGCAGCTTATGCATTGAAAGATAGAAACCATATCACCATTATTGAACAACTGGAAGATCATTTCACTAAAATAGGGAAACCTAAGAAAATTGTTGCAGATAATGAATTTAAAGAAATAAGAATAAAAGAATTTTTAACAGAACAAGGAATAGAATTACATTTAGCAAAACCAAATAGTCATACAGGAAGCTCAGACATAGAAAGATTCCATAACATCATAGCAGAAAAATTTAGAATTTTATACCAAACAAACAAAGACTTACCTATACAGCAATTAATTCAACGAACAATAAGAAATTACAACGAAAGGTTTCATTCCAGCATAAAACACACACCAAAAGAAGTACAGGAAGGACGAGTAGATTTAGAAAAAATCAAGAAAAATTTAGAAGAATGTAAAGAAAAAGAAAATTGATAAACTTAATGTAAATAGAGAAGATTATAGGGAAACATGAGAAGAAAGTTTTATAAAAAACTACAAAGCACTGAGACATAAAGCACAACCGAAATATAAAAAAGCAAAATTAGAAAGAGTACATCTTTGTACTATTAAACGACCATTGGAATTCACAGATAACTGTCATTTGCCTATTGATAATAATGTGGACAGCACTGACTAACGGAGAACTGACGGAACAAGCAGGGTTTATAAATATCTACATAACAAATATAGATATATGTAGTTAAGGAATCGGACATAGTAAATTTTCATGAAATACGCATAGTAAATTTACATGAAATAAAAAACATTTTAAACCTGATGGCTGTAAATATCAATTTAATGAAAACAAAAAACAAAAACTTACTTCAATTAGAATTGTTAGACGCTAGAAATAAATTAGTTACTTTAATACGAAAACAGAACAGGCAGCGGAGAGGACTAATTAATGGAATAGGTAGTGCTTCGAAATGGTTGTTCGGGACTATGGACGACGAAGACAGATAGAACATTTAGAAACATCTTTTTAGTATTGACGAAATTAAAGAAAATAGCGGGCAACAAATTCTAATTAATGAGAGTATAAACCATTTAAAAATGATTGTTAAAAACGACAGAAAAATAATAGAAACAGAATTAAATGCTATCAATAAATTTGTAGAAACGGAAAATGATAAAAATATATATATTTAGAACAATTATCAAATATACAATTGATTAAAACTAAAATAGAACACCTGCAGGATAATGTAATTTCCACAAAATATGGGATTGCACATCCAAGTATATTAACTTATAATGAAATAAAAAAATATGCGATAGATTATAATAAGCTAAAATATATTCAGACAGGAACGTCCTTCTTTAATATTTCATGTTTAATTTTTGGCATAAAAATTCCCAAAACATTCATAACTGTTAAGCTAAAATATATTGTTCCACTATTAAATGATCACAACGATGAAATAGATTCTATACTAGAGCAAACAATTGATTTTGAAAATAAAACATATATATTAAGTTTGAAGAAAACAAACATATAAAGAATTTAAAATTATGTAACCACTGTGTAATAAAAAGAGGTTGTCTGTAAAGTCGGTTTACTGACGATAGTTTAACGTGACAACGTCATAAGAAAATATTGATGGAATGGTTGCAATTTTCAAAACAAAATTTTAATTTCATTTGTTTGATAGATATTTTGTATGGATATAGAGGAGGAGGTAAATGGAATTGCAATGGAATAGGTCAAGTTACATTTACACAAACGTGAAAAATGACGAAACATTTATCAAATTCATGAAAGATATCTTCAATTTCGATTGTGCATCAGACGTTAATAAGTCAACAACACTAAGAGGCACCATCATCGATTTGCCTTTTTCAAGACACTTTACACTCGAAACACTCCCTTTCATTTCCTACTTTTTCTATCATCGTCCTATTCTCAACAGAGAAATGGTTCATTACCATGCACACAGGAAGAAGGCATATGAAAATACAAGTATGTGAATTTATATACCTACATATGCGCATATACATACATATATATGCTCATTCAAGTAGGACAGAGCCAGATGTCGAACGTTGCCGAACGCGGGGGCCGATTGTGCTCTTTGTCGTTCGTTCCGCGCTCTCGCTTGCAGTTCAAGCACATAAGCTTACATTTGCTTGCGTACAGAATAGATTCGTATACTTGATATGTCCATATGACTTGTATGCATCTTTACATATAGATTTGTTCTTTTTGAAAATTGCGCGAAATTGTATATGTATATGCATGTTTATATACATATATTAGTATACAACATATCTTATAATATACATTTTTTCCTTCATATATAATAAAAAAATTAATAATAATAACATTAAAACAACAGGTATTATTAACAAACTTGGTTTTATTTTAAATTCTTCAAGTAAATCAAATTAATAATAATCAATAAGAAGGCATATGCAAATACAAATACGTGAATTTATATATGTACATATGCGCATATACATACATATATACGCTCACTTAAGTAGGAGAGAGCAAGATGTCGAATGTTGCCGTTCGCTTGCAGTTCATTCAAGGTAACGGCAATGAGCAAGGTAACGACAAATGAGCAAGGTAACACTAATGAGCAAGGTAACGAGAAATGAGCAAGGTAACGACACATTTTTTGGTGCGTGCAGCCGGCTAAATCGAATTATAAGACGTTATCACGTCAAAAATAATTGTCAACTAATAAAGAATAAAGATTTAGAAATTACACAATTAGACATAGATACAATGATAATTAAGAATGCAATAAATATTAGTATCAACCGAAATTGTAATTTTGAGAAAATTAATTCAAACGGAAATTATATAATAAAATTCAATAATTGTTCAGTCAGAATGAAAGATTATTATTTTTCAAATATAATTGAAAACAAAGGAGACGAATATGTAATTGAAAATATATATTACAGAAAAAAACTTTTCACATAAAATAACATATCAAGAAATTAAAGCAGAAAACAAATATAATTCTAGAAATATTAAAACATTAAAATATCATAGTAATATATCTTATGGATTTAATTTTGTATTAACAACAATAATTATTATTACCCTAATTTTTGTAATTATGAAGCAAAGGTATATTAAAGTAATCGCTACATATTATAAAACAAAGTCGCTTTTTCTGTCCCCTTGAATGCTTAAATCTTTAAAAGATTGATTGAAGAGGAAGGTTTATATCAATATAATGTGAAGAAATATATAAAGGGGGCGTGGCAATCGGTCAAAATGTGGCAAAAGGAGGTTGTCTGTAAAGTCGGTTTACTGACGATAGTTTAACGTGATAACGTCATAAGAAAATACTGATTGAATGGTTGCATTTTTCAAAAGAAAATTTTAATTTTATTTGTTTGATAGATATTTTGTATGGATATAGAGAATGAGTTAACATTAACATAACATAATATACTTTAACATAACATAACATAACATAACATAACATAACATAACATAACATAACATAACATAACATAACATAACATAACATAACATAACATAACATAACAGAACAGAACAGAACAGAACATAACATAACATAACATAACATAACATAACATAACATAACATAACATAACATAACATAACATAACATAACATAACATAACATAACATAACATAACAAATTACCCCGTATTAAAGCACTTATCAACAGCTTTCATTTGATACCCATATTGTACATACACAACCAAAGATTACCCGGGTCCACGTTTTGACCTATATCTCGAGACCCCAGTCACGGAGCGGCATGAAAAATACTCTGTACTAAAGCATTCACCAACAGCTTTCATTTGATACCCATATTGTACATACACGTCCGAAGGTTTCCTGGGTCCACGTTTTGATCTATATCTTGAGACCCTATCTACCAATAGGTATTCAAACTATACGGAAATCATCTTCAATACCTACTTAACAATGTGTGTAAGTTTGGTTTAATTCGGTGCAAAGACACGGCGGGTCCACGTTTTGGCATATATTTCGAGACCCTAGTCATCAATAGGTATGAAAATTACCCCGTATTAAAGCACTTATCAACAGCTCTCATTTGATATCCATATTGTACAAACACATTCTAGGGTCCACGTTTTGGTCTCTATCTCGAGACCCTAGTCACGGAGCGGATGGAAATACTCTGAACTAAAGCATTCACCAACAGCTTCCGTTTGATACCCATATTGTACATACACATCCGAAGGTTACCCGGGTCCACGTTTTGACGTATATCTCGAGACCCTATCTACCAATAGGTATCCAAACTATACGGAAACCATCTTCAATATCTCCTTAACAATGTGTGTAAGTTTGGTTTAATTCGGTGCAGAGACACGGCGGGTCCACGTTTTGGCATATATTTCCAGACCCTAGTATTAAAGCACTTATCAACAGCTTTCATTTGATACCCATATTGTACATACACAACCAAAGGTTACCCGGGTCCACGTTTTGACCTATATCTCGAGACCCTAGTCACGGAGCGGCATGAAAAATACTCTGGACTAAAGCATTCACCAAGAGCTTCCATTTGATACCCATATTGTACATACACATCCGAAGGTTACCCGGGTCCACGTTTTGACCTATATCTCGAGCCCTATTTCCAAAATAAAATATAATCCATGTTACTCGTGGAGGATGTAGCTTTCGAATGGTGAAAGAATTTTTAAAATCGGTCCAGTAGTTTTTGAGCCTCTTCATTACAAACAAACAAAGTTTTCCTCTTTATAATATTAGTATAGACAACATATCTTATAAGGTATATGGTAAATATTACCATACATTTTTTCCTTCATATATAACAAAAAAATTAATAATAATAACATTAAAACAACAGGTATTATTAACAAACTTGGTTTTATTTTAAATTCTTCAAGAGAATCAAATTAATAATAATCAATAAGAAGGCATATGCAAATACAAATACGTGAATTTATATATGTACATATGCGCATATACATACATATATACGCTCACTTAAGTAGAAGAGAGCAAGATGTCGAACGTTGCCGTTCGTTTGCTTTGTTTGCTTTGTCGTTCGTTCCGCGCTTTCGCTTGCAGTTCATTCAATGTAATGAGCAAGGTAACGACAAATGAGCAAGGTAACGGCAATGAGCAAGGTAACTACATATGAGCAAGGTAACACTAATGAGCAAGGTAACACTAATGAGCAAGGTAACGACACATTTTTTCGTGCGTGCAGCCTGTTAAATCGAATTATAAGACGTTATCACGTCAAAAAACATAATTGAAGTGAAACTTCTTTAGGCGCGTCGGGGGCCCCAAGGCAGATTGAAAATAGGCGAGTGAAACGGTAAGTTCGGAGCGTTACCGAAATCCGTCAAATGGGCGGGGCCAAGGAGCAGCTGCTCCTTCCCACTCTCGCCTATTCGCTCTCTCTGTCGCTCTCTCGCATCGCAAGCGCTGAACGATGTGAGGGAGCCACCGAGACACGCGTCTCTCCCCTTCTCTCTCGAATGCCTTTCTTTCTCTCCCGTTTGCTCTATAGCAAACTACCCACGCCGTGCATCAGCCGTTCAGTAAGTGTGAAGCGAGGTTAGGATATTGCGTTGACCTGTGATTCGCACTGAACGAAGCGATATTCTTAAATTCAGTGTGTGTTGGTGAACAATTAAGTTACGGGCAAAATGAGTCAGAGTGAGACCGATGTGACGCAAACTTGCGCATCAGATGCGACTCATCAACAGATAGTTGTCTCCAATATGCCTGATGAAATACATGGCAATCCAAGGTAAATATATATTAAGTAAATATATCAAATAAATATATCAAAAAATATATCACATAAATGTACGATGAAATACATCACGAATGAGCGATTTTGAATACATAACCTCGTTAACGTGTGGGTTTGAATAGAAAATTCACTAAACTCGTAATTAATACACAGCCCCGGTAAATTGGTTTATCGCGTTCTTTCTGTTGGGCTCCCATGCATGGAACAACCAACTTAGAAGTTTCACTTCTACCATGCGTGAGTCTGACAGACCCTAGATTTTTTTTTTGTTTTCACGGCGATAAATCATAAACGAATCAACCAATTAAAATGAAACTTTCTTGAAGTTTAACTTTGAAATATTTACTTTCGTTCTGCATCAAAAAAAAAATTGATTTATTTGTTATTTAACCAAAATTGTTTAAACAAAAGCAGCTCTTTTTCCAAAAAAGCTGTTTGTGTGTTTGTTCGCTGTTAAGCGATAATCTCACCACACCTCATTAATGTTGAATTACATCGTATGGTTACGTATGTATGTATGTATCAGAGAACGTTAATGTATAGAGAAGTCTCAATGACAGGAACGTATGGAATTTCGAGGGGTACTCGTCTCGCGAAGACAATTTCACCATAGACACATTTTTCAACAAAAATTAACAGTGAGGGGCTGAATTATGTAAATTTAGCAGCAGTCGATAAGAATTTGTTGGTGATTAGAAGCAAAGAATGTTAGGGAGCTTTTTAATATGACCTATATATTTGAATTGTTCCAAATCATCCAAAATTATATACATATGTTATGTCTGTCTGTCTGGTGTCTGTAAAACTTTGTTGAATCCCTTCAACTGAATCAAAATCCTCTATAGAAAACGCTTCATTACCAGGCGCACAGGAAGATGGCATATGCAAATGTAAATTTGTGAATTTGTGAATTTATATACATATGCGCATATGTATATGCTGTGTGTATGTATGCTCACTAGCGACAGCTCAAAATAAAACGGTAAACTTCTCAAGAAATCCAGCGCGCACTCATGGCGCAGCTCATATTCATAGGCACAGCATTGTACATATACACATATTTACGTACATATATTGATGCATACATATGTACGAAGCCGCGGGCACTCGACTTGACAAAAATTCAAGATTTATCAAATATTGGCAAATAATTCTACGGGAAATATTCCAATATTGACTATTTTCGAATTGTCGCGAAAATTGACATATGGGCGGCTCGTTTTATGAATGAAAGTATGTATTTGCTCTTAGAACTATGAGCTCGAATTTATCAATGAATTTTTTGATGATGAGTTTTTGTTGCACAGTACAATAGTTGAAACTGTTCGGCGCCGCCGCGACTGTTCAGCGCTATGTCAACTAGAATGATGGCCGCTACGCCTGCGCCTAAGACTGCATTTTGTTCTTGTAGTCGCTAGGCATAGAATTTTAGCTTTGAACGACATACGCATTTTGAGGAATAAAGTGAGTGCCCTGTGTGTGCGGTTGTATGCACATGCATATGTGTATATTAAAAAGCATTGTTTTGCTTGAATTCAATTCACATATTTATATTTGCATATGCCATCTTCCTGTGTGCCTGGTAATGAAGCGTTTTGTATACAGAATTTTTTGATTTGTTTGAAGGGATATGGGCACCAAGTACATACGCACATACAAATATGTACATGAATATTCAAAAGAAATTTGTTTTAGCATTTGTGAGGCAGGAATTTGATCATTAGGTTATTTACATGAAATATAAGGCGATGCTCGTGAGGTAGGTCATGTTGCTTCAATGCACACATCCGTGCAACACTATATTTAATAAAGATGCAATTAAACTTAGTTGTCCCATATATGCAAATACGTTTCTTTGAAGTTTTCCTTTATTTATTTTAAAGTTTTATACTATTTAGAAAATGCATACATACAAATGTATGTATATTATTATTCCCTGTAATAAAATGTAAATTGAAAAAAATTTGGTTTGCCAAAGGAACAAATAAATGCATATTCAAATGTAAATACATATGTCGATATACCAAAACTCTTGTATGCTATGAATTAATTTCGACTCAAAAAATTAGTAAACATTTTCATCAAATTTGTTTAGTTTTAAATTTACTAAAACGCACATACCAAAATGTGAGAGGTCGTTTTATAATGTATTTTTTTAAATTAAATCAAAATATTAAAGTTACTTTGATTTGAAATGTTGGCGTATATAATAAATATTCAAATCATTTTTTCATCTTTGTTTGAAAATACAAATTGGATAAATTTTCGTTTATCAAGGGAACATAAAAATGCACAAGCAAATACTTTGCAAAATGCCGTCGGCTATTCGTCAATTTGATTTCCTACAGAAGCCAAAAACTGTGCAGGGCCAATATGCTAAAGGAGAAATCGCTGTAAACAGCTCTGTTAAAAGTTTCACCATACCCCGGCGGTGGTTACACTTCATTTTTGACAATTCACACTATTCGTAGCTCGTGAGAATTCTCTATATTTAACGTTCTCTGCAATTACGTGTGCGAAAAAGCGGAGATGCAGAAAAGAACTGTTCTATTCCCCCCCGCTTTAACCCAGCTATGTGTTCAGGTGCAAATGACGTTTTTGCGTGAAGTCTGATATAAAATAAGATCTATTTACTCTTCTTAAATGGATATAAACTTTTCCAGGCGAAGTAAAAAAACTGACATATATTTGCTTCAACCGTATATTTGTGAGTACACAGGTAATACGTAAATATATGAATGATATAGGTAATATCTCATATTAGCATAACCTTTCTGCAAAAAATTAAGGAAACGATCACCAATCACGCCGGCAATGATACAATGAATTTTTCACTATAACTGACTTCAGATTAACGTTTATATAATAAGCGTATATGTAACATTTTTAAATTTTTTTAGAATTTTTTTTTTTTTTAATTTTTAATAATAAGTGGTCTTCCTCTTCCTCTCCCTGTAGCTATTTCTTTTCCTCTTCCATCTCCAGCTCCATCTCCTTTCTTTATCCCGGAAATGGGCAGTAAAAATTACTTCGCTTAAAAGCTTTCATCAACAGCTTCCATCTGATACCCATATTGTACAAACACATCCAAGGGTAACTTGGTTCAACTTTTCGGCTATATCTCGAGACCCTGGTCACTCAGAGATCTAAAAAATACTCTGTATTAAAGCACTCATCAGTAGCTTTGATTTGATACCCACAATGTAAAAACACATCCTAGGGTTACCCGGGTCCTCGTTTTGACCTTCGGCAGCGCCACCTGGTGGCGAGTGGAATCAATAAGCATATTATACTAACCTTCACCGTGGAAAAATATATATACATATGTACCAAATTTCATAATAATCGGCCCCGACACACACGACCAAAATGTATTCAATTCTAATGAATGCTATGTGCCTTACAAAAAATACGTGCGGCAAATAGCAAAAACACACTCACTTAACCGACGCACCGCATACACACGCGTTATCGGATTTCAACCAAACTTCACAGAAACCTTTGCCAAAGCAACACCAACAATGTGTGAAACTTTCATTGTTTTCCTTACACGCGTTGCTGAGATTACCCCGGACAAATGCACAATTTTTTTTCGGCTTAATTTTTATATATATAGATTATTTTAAAACATGGCGCTTATTCTGACTAAACTACAATATGTAAAGATATGAAATATATATCAAAAGAAAGGTTTTGATGAGCATATTTCCGGAAAATTATAAAAATTAAAATTGGTTAATTTGTTCATGAAATATTTGCGTGTAAACTTATTAAAATTTTCATATTGATTGGCCTCTGGTGACGGTCAAGCATTGTTTGACAAGAACTTTATATGTGTGCGTGTCGGGTGATTGACGCTAATATCTAAAATTTTTGATTTTTACCGACAACAAGTATGTGTGACACGACGCCACCCGACTGCACTAACACATACAAAGCTCAGTCAAGCATGCTGTATCGTCCCAGAGGCCAGATAACAGCGATGTCTATGCAGAGCGGGATGACACACAAATATACGCATATATATTATATGAGTACGTTTGCTTTGTATAACTCTCTTTCTAATGAGCACAGCATTGTATACATTTGGATTCTCAATAATTGTTTTGTTTTGTTCTCTTTACTAATAAATATGTATTCATGAACATAGTCCCAACGGGTGCTGCGAATTTTTTTCAAAATTTTGTTGTGATGGCAATAATTGGTATGAATATGGCAATTGACTTGAAATTTGTCAATTCACTTAAAACAACGGTAACAGTGCGAATTAGAAAGAGTTTTGGACAGACGCAAAATATAATTTATTTTAAGAAAAAAGTACATCCATATTTAATTTTAAAATATGCCTAGAGGACGACCAACAAGAGTTCGTAGAAGAGTTAATACTTTAAGTGGAGGAAAGAGCAGGTAAGTAAGTGATAAATGTTTGAAACGTCATATGAGGGCATATCTGTTGAAGCTGTTTTTATTGATGGACCTAGTGGCTCTGGAAAAACATTTCTATATAAAACTCTTACTCACTATATTCGTGGTATTGGAGAAACAGTGATTACCGTAGCTTGGACAGGTATAGCTTCAATTTTGTTGCCAGGCGGGCGAACTGCTCACAGCGTTTTTAAATTTCCCATACTGTTGACTGAATCGTCAGTTTCTTTGGTAAAACCAAACACTAAAGCTGGTCAGGCATTAAAGGCAGCAAAAGCTATTATTTGGGATGAAGCTAGCATGGTACCTGGCAGAGCTCTGTTACGTTTAGATCGTCTTTTGCGCGATATTCACCAAAATGAGACGCCTTTTGGTGGGAAAATTATTTTTGTGGATGGAGACTTTAGGCAAGTTTTGCCTGTGGTACCGAGCAGTACGCGAACTGGCATAGTTGGTAATTGTTTAAAGCGTTGCGCTTTGTGGAAATTTTTTAAATCATTTAAGCTCACAATCAATAAGCATAGTCAAGAACCCGACTATTGTAATGTTCTTTTGCGCATAGGACACGGCGAAGGGCAAGACAATGCATCAAGAGTAAAAATTCCTGGTCAAATTCTTTTAAAAAACGGAAATCTCATTGACTGGGTACAAATAATGGAATAATAGAAATTGATAATTTAAAATACCGAGCCATATTATGCTACCTGGTCAAGAGCGCACATATATCAGCGCTGATACGATTGTTTCACAAGATCAGGTAAGATTCCCTGTGGAATTTTTACACTCCCTCAATTTTAGCGGAACTCCGCCGCATAAGCTTCAATTGAAAATTGGAACAGTGATAATGTTGATTCGCAATTTAAGCCCAGCAGAAGGATTGGTGAATGGCACACGACTTATCATAAAACAAATGCATCGGATTGTTTGCACGCGGAAGTGTTATGCGGAGAGGCTCAGGGAAGGCGATTTCTATTGCCTCGTATAAATTTGGAACCGAGCGAAACCACACTTCCTTTAACGTTGAAGCGCCGCCAATTTCCCATTATAATAGCCTTCGCCATAACAATAAATCAGGCCCAGGGGCAATCATTATCAAGGGTGGGGCTTCATTTAAGGGAGGATTGCTTTGCTCACGGCCAACTTTATGTTGCGTTAAGCCGGGTTAGATCCTGGGAAAATATACGAGTTCAAATGGGCAATAACGAAAACTTGACGTTGAATGTAGTTTATAATGAAGTAATTTAAAAAAACATATTACCGATTTAACTGAAAAAAATTTTTAAAATGTTATATGCATAAGTTCTTACATATTACATATGAATAAAAATATACACTTTTCTAATCATCATAACTTTTAATATAGGTATAAAAGTGTTACATATGCTGTTTACTTTCCGTGGGAAAAAAGCCCACCCGATTTTCGGAGGTTACATACTAGTATCTATTTAGTATATGAATATACATACATATGGATATAAAAATTTAAAAAGGACACATATTGTGAATAATAACCGTTGATGCAAATGAATGGTTTACAAAGCAATTTTTTATGTGGATATTTTGAAATCATTTTGATAATACACTTAATATCAATACAATTTAGTTAATAAGATACTTAAAATTTCATATTCATGCATGCATATACTTAGAATTAATTTATTCATCTCACAAGAAATAATCCATTTGCGCATGCAAAATGCCGACGGCAAATACTCATGAAAGAGAAATGTGATTTTTGCATACAAGTTAACAGGACGCCTTACAAAACCTCGAATTGGACAATAACCCCATGGGTTAGTGGCACCGATAATACATCCGGTGAATTCGTTATAACCGCTGACGCTCATCAGCATTCCACGAACATTTACATCAAATTAGTAAATGTATCGATCAGCAACAATAATGAGTCAACAACAGTCAGCATATTGATGGTCGAAATAGGTGTAATGTAGAAGTAAGAAACATAATGTAATTAATCTTAAGTTAAGCTTAAACGAATAAAGACAAATGAATCGGACAATAGTCCGATTGTCCTTTTTAAAAATTAAAATCGAAATGTAAAATATTAACTTACATATGTACATACATACATATATATATTAGAAATATGTTTGCATACGTTTGCCTATTTGCTTTTGAATTTTTTATATGCAGATACATATGAGCTGTGTTATAAGGCAGGTTAAGATTTTTTTCTGCCCACATAAATATGGATAGTAGATGTTATATGTATTCAACACTTTGTAGTATATGAATATACATACATACATATGTATATAATAATTTAAAAAGTGCAACATATTGTTGAATAATAAACCTTGATGTAAATGAATGGTTTACAAAGTTATTTTTTATGTTATGATATTTGAATAATTTTGATAATAGACCTAAATTCAATACAATTTAGTCAAATAGATCCTTAAAATTTCACATTCATTCATGCATATACTACTTAGAATTAATTTATTCATCTCACAAGAAAGAAGCCATTTGCGCATGCAAAAGCCGGCGGCAAATAAGCATGAAAGAAAAATGAACAAGTCTGCTGTTATTTTCTTTTGTCTAACACCAACTCATAGCATTTTACATTTCAGTGCAAACGCTATATTTAATTCTGTTGACTATGCTCCGCTATGTTAATTCCCTTCTGTTAACTTTTCCAAGGCCGTGGTGAAATAATAAAAATTTCTTACCCGCGTTTTGTTAGCATTTCCTGAGCCTTCTCTATTAATTTACGTTCCCTGTACATTAATATAGGGTTGTTCAATAGGTGCGCTTCAACTTTTTTCCGATAGGGAGGGCGAACGACGCAATATTTTTTATTTTTCGCTTGTCATTTGTAAACTTCATTAGTATACATTTCATCATGGAAAGCTACACACTTGAGCAACGATTGCAAATCGTGCACATTTTTTATGAAAATAATCGTTCTGTTGCTGCTACTTTAAGAGCATTACGGCCATTTTACGGTCCATTTGACAAGCCGTCCCGTTTTGGGGTTATGTGAAGTCATTGGTCTACAGTAACAAGCCGGCGACGATTTGTGAGCTCAGAGCCAATATTGAACGCGAAATTGCTGGAATTTCGGCCGATTTATGCAAAAGAGTGGTCGAAAATTGGGTTCAACGATTGGACTTCGTAAAACGTGCACGCGGTGGTCATGCAAAAGTAATCGAATTTCATACTTAAATGTATATGTTCAAACTCGATAATAAAAAAAAAAATTAGTTAAAAAAGTCTAACCGTTTGTGTTTTATTCAAAAAAGTTCAAAAGTTGAAGCGCTCTTACTGAAAAACAATATACAAAGTAGGCATCTAAGCAACAAGAATCGAATAAAAGAGAGGCGCAGCGACATCTGACGGCAACGAAATAGCGGGTGCTTCATGTGACAGTAAAATGCAGCAGACATTGCGAAATGTCAACTCCGATGCAATTGGAAGGGATCGGAATCAACCAAAAGCAGAGAACGTAAATTGATAGAGAAGGCGCAGAGAACGTTAATGATAGAGTACAGAGAACGTTAATGTATAGAGAAGTCTCAATGACAGGAACGTATGGAATTTCGAGGGGTACTCGTCTCGCGAAGACAATTTCACCATAGACACATTTTTCAACAAAAATTAACAGTGAGGGGCTGAATTATGTAAATTTAGCAGCAGTCGATAAGAATTTGTTGGTGATTAGAAGCAAAGAATGTTAGGGAGCTTTTTAATATGACCTATATATTTGAATTGTTCCAAATCATCCAAAATTATATACATATGTTATGTCTGTCTGTCTGGTGTCTGTAAAACTTTGTTGAATCCCTTCAACTGAATCAAAATCCTCTATAGAAAACGCTTCATTACCAGGCGCACAGGAAGATGGCATATGCAAATGTAAATTTGTGAATTTGTGAATTTATATACATATGCGCATATGTATATGCTGTGTGTATGTATGCTCACTAGCGACAGCTCAAAATAAAACGGTAAACTTCTCAAGAAATCCAGCGCGCACTCATGGCGCAGCTCATATTCATAGGCACAGCATTGTACATATACACATATTTACGTACATATATTGATGCATACATATGTACGAAGCCGCGGGCACTCGACTTGACAAAAATTCAAGATTTATCAAATATTGGCAAATAATTCTACGGGAAATATTCCAATATTGACTATTTTCGAATTGTCGCGAAAATTGACATATGGGCGGCTCGTTTTATGAATGAAAGTATGTATTTGCTCTTAGAACTATGAGCTCGAATTTATCAATGAATTTTTTGATGATGAGTTTTTGTTGCACAGTACAATAGTTGAAACTGTTCGGCGCCGCCGCGACTGTTCAGCGCTATGTCAACTAGAATGATGGCCGCTACGCCTGCGCCTAAGACTGCATTTTGTTCTTGTAGTCGCTAGGCATAGAATTTTAGCTTTGAATGACATACGCATTTTGAGGAATAAAGTGAGTGCCCTATGTGTGTGGTTGTATGTACATGCATATGTGTATATTAATAAGCATTGATTTGCTTGAATTCAATTCACATACTTATATTTGCATATGCCATCTTCCAGTGTGCCTGGTAATGAAGCGTTTTGTATACAGATTTTTTTGATTTGATCAATTGAACGTACATATATATATAGTTACGGCATCAAGTGTGCATATACGCACATGCACATACATACGCCGATGCATATGCAGAAGAAGTTGTTTTAGCATTTGCAGGAATTCGATCATTCGAATATTTACATCCTAATTATTGCATGAAATATGATGAGGCGATGCTCGTGAGGTAGGTAATGTTGCTTCAGTGCATACATATGCGTGCAACACTATATTTATTAAAGATGCAATAGAACTTAGTTGTCCCATATATGTATGTATGCAAATACGTTTCTTTCAAGTTTTATTTTATTTATTTTAAATTTCAAAGTTTTGTACTATCTATAAAATGCATACATATATGAATTATTCCCTGTAATATACATACATATGTAAATTTAAAAAAATTTCGTTTGGCAAAGGAACAAAAAATGCATATTCAAATTCACATAAATATGATAAGGCAATGCGTCGTGAGATAGGTCATTGTTGCTGCAGTGGGTGTGCAGATACATTTGTAACACTATAAGAATTGAAGATGCAATTGAACTTTTGCACAAATATAACTAACAAAATATATGTATATAAACATATATTGATATACATATATATTCATCAATATACCAATATGCTCTTAGAATTCTTGTCTAAAATTAATTTCGACTCGAAAAATTAGTAAAAATTTTCATCAAATTTACACTAAAACGCACACAACAAAATGTGAGGTCGTTTTATAATGTATTTCGTTTAAATTCTTCTTTTAAAATTAAAGCAACAAACATTAAAGTTACTTTGATTTTAAATGTTGGATTTTAAATCTTTATTTGGTTGTACTTGTTTGAAAATATAGATTGAATAAATTTTCGTTTATCAAGGGAACATAAAAATGCACAAGCAAATGCCTTGCAAAATGCCGTCGGCATTTGACAATTTGATTTCATACAGAAACCAAAAACTGAGAAGAGCCAATGTACTTGTACATAATTCACTGTAATCAGCTCTGTTAAGAACTTCCCCGCTGTCGAGTTAAGCGAGGTGAAATAGTGTTCGCGGTTTCACTTCATTTTTGACAATTCACACTATTCGTAGCTCGTGAGAATTCTCTATATTTAACGTTCTCTGTATGTATTTACGAATCGCTCGCATTATTTCATTTCGGACGTATGTACATATGTATGTATGTATCGCCACCGATGATGATAACAGCGTCTGTATCGTTTCTAAACAGAGCAATACAGGAAAATTGATGCGTGACTGCTCATTAATAGTCTGGGACGAAGCTACCATGTCAAACAAGACGTCTGTGGAAGCACTGGATAGGACAATGCGCGATTTGCGCATCAAAAATTCACCTATGGGTGGATATACAATTCTGTTCTCAGGAGATTTCCGTCAAATCCTACCAGTTGTGACTCGAGGAACACGTGCTGACGAAATAAATGCTTCGCTAAAAAGATCCCACCTTTGGTCGCATGTCATCCGTCTTCACGTGAGAACACGCTATTTCCAGAGATGCTGCTAAAAGGAGAATTGTGTTTTGATAGACAACATCCAAGAGTTAGTCAACAATGTCTATCCAGACATTGATAACATAAGTTATAAGACAATATCTTGGTTTAAAGAAAGAGCTATTCTGTCACCAACTAAAGAACAAGTAGATAAAGTAAATAGCTTGATTATTTCAAAGACTGATGCGCCGACGAAAATATACTACTCGGTCGATACTGTTCTCGATTTGGAAGAAGCCGTTCATTTTCCCCCAGAATTTATAAATTCTTTGAATCCGTCTGGACTCCCTCCTCACAAAATGGAGCTGAAAATAGGTTGTCCTGTTATTTTGTTAAGAAATCTAAATCCACCTAAACTTTTCAATGGCACGCGTTTGATGGTAAAATCACTGAAAACTTTCATAATAGAGTGCACAATACTCACAGGATGTGGTACCGGAGAAGATGTATTGATTCCCCGAATCCCTCTGATACCATCGGATCTACCATTCCAATTTAAACGCTTACAATTTCCGGTAAAGACATCTTTTGCAATGACCATTGATAAATCTCAGGGTCAAACATTCAACGTTGCAGGCTTAGATTTCAGCGTTGACTGTTTTTCACATGGCCAACTGTATGTCGCTCTTTCAAGAGTAACCTCTAGAGAAAACATGTTTGTATTGTCTAATGACAAGAAAGCTATGAACGTTGTACCTATATAAAGACATTCAGTAATATATTAATTGTTGTAAAAATAAAATAAATGCATATGTAAAAATGCAAAAAGTAAATATGTAAAAGTGTAGGGTATGAATTTAGATATTCCAAAGATAGCTGGAAATCTTCATGATTTACTCCAAATTTAACGCATGCGGCCACGGGCAGTAATGAATAAGCTACTGGATCGATTTTAATCATTTTTTCAGTGAGTGACATAGGGTATATATTTTATACCCGTGCAAAGCCGGGCGGGTTGCTAGTATTAAATAAAAGAATTCAGGAGAATTCTAATCTAAAGGAGGGAGAAGATACATATACAAACACACACACATACATTAAAAGTGATCCAATTGATGAGTTCATTGCAAATATAAAGTGAATATTAAAATCCATTATTTTTCGGTCGCAATGCTAAGAATTGCAACCGTTCCAATTTAACATAAAAAAAATATTAATAATAATAAAATTTAACAAAACTTTGTCAAAATCTGTATTTCTTGTATTTCCGTTCCCACACGGAAAGGAAAGTGCAATATTAAAATTAATTTATTATTTTTCGGTCGCAATTCGGAGAATTGCAACCGTTCCAATCTAACTTGGTCAAAATCTGTATATGTTCAACCTCCGCTCCCATACCGTAAATGCAATACTACATAAATATTCAATAAATAACACACTTATAAAAAAATATGGGTGGTTGATAAAAATAATTGTAAAATTAGTTTCAGTCAGTCTTGTTCCTCCCGTTCATCGAAGTAGTTGCTGAGTTTAATAAATAAACAAAATAAAAAAAAGGAAACAAATTAAGTTTTTTTTATAACTCGAGTTAACGGCAAAAACGTAAATCGCGTGATTCATCACTGACATATGTCTCACCAAAAATTAACAGAAATATACTCAACTGGTCAAATTAAACAGTAGTTGAGTAAAATTCGTTTGTATGTTGGAAGAAAGAATGTTAGCGCTATAGGCTAGCTACAGGCACTATATAAAACACAAATATGCTAAGTTCAATAGTGACTTAGAAAGAGTAAAACATCAAAAAATATATTCATATATTAATGCCAGTCTAAGGCATCTTCTGTTAAAATTTTGTTCCCTTCAACCAAATCAAATGCTTCATAGAAAATTAATTCACTACCAGACACACAGAAAAATGGCACATGCAAATTTAAACATGGAAATTTATATATTTACATATGCGCATACATGTATATGTACAGAGTGGGCCAAATAAGACATACTAATGTTAAGCACAAATAACTTTTTTATTTTTTGTCATATTTATTTTTCTCTTTTTGTAGGTTATAATTGAATTGTTGGAAATTTATTATGGAACCCTACAGGACAACACAACGCGTTAAAATGATCGAGTTTCTTCTATTCTTCTATGTAAGAATAGAACACAATTAGCCACACAAATTAATTTTTTAAATAATGTTTCGATGTCGGATGAAGCGCATTTCCATTTAAATGGTTATGACAACAAACAAAAATGTATATTGTGGGGCTCTGAAAATCCAAGGACAACACCAACATCAGTTGCACCCATCTAAATGTACTGTTTGGTGCGGTGTTATGGCCACTAGAGTTATCGGTCCATATTTCTTCGAAATTGAGGATGAAACGCCGGAATCGAGTAGCTTCTTACAGAATATTGATTGAAAACTGTTTGCGGCCAATGGCGGAGCAGTATCCTAATTTGTGGATTCCACAAGATGGAGCAACTGCGCATACTGTTAGGCAAACTATGGACCTGCTGCGTGAAATTTTTGGCGAACGTCTGATTTCCAAAAATTCAAATTTCCCTTGGCCACCTCGTTCGCCAGATTTGACTGCACCCGATTTCTTTTTATGGGGATATTTAAAAGACAAAGTGTATCTTAATAAACCAGAGACTATTAGACAGCTGAAGCAAAGTATTCGAGACGAAATTCTGAGCCCTCAACCAGAAACATTATGTGGTGTAATGGAAAACGCGTTAAAAAGAACCAATCTTTGTATCGAGAAAAATGGTAGACATTTGTCTGATGTAATATTTCATACATAATTTCCATAAAATATATTCAATGTACAAAAACAATTACCCAAAATAAATAATTATTGCAAACGTTATTTGGGTTTAGGTCTTATTTGGTCCACCCTGTGTATATAAATATGTCTTCTAAATGTTCGATGATAAAGATGTATAAAGCCTCGGAGGAGAACTTCCTATACTAATACTCCTGCAAACGAACTAAGGGCTGGGATTCGCACTAACGTAACTTGGGCAATTTTTGGCAAACCATAATGTCTTAATTAATGAAACTTGGTGAAGATGTTAAGGAGGTGTTACGGGATTAATAGTTTCGTAATTATTTGCCTTCAAAGTGTCCTCGGGACCTTCACTATAGTTTGGCACGTTACACTACATTTTTTTTTTTCACTTCACTAAAAATCACTAAATATACACTTACACGCGTGTTTTTACTTATTGTATTTTCATTGAAATTAAATTCAGATGCATTTATCCATATAATCACTTTTATAAGGGGGTTTTAATTCCAAAAAAGATGAATTTCAAAGTTTCCAAAAGAATCTCTGGTTTTATTTAGTGGAATGTTTTGAAGTGAGTATAAAAATGAAAAATCTTAAAGTTAAAAGAAAATAGCGTGAACATGAAATTGAATAAAAATATTTAGCGAACAGCGAAATCTGTACTGCTAATATGTAATATGTTATATATATATAGGCATATGTTAACAGAAATAACGAACAGCTCATCACCAATCTATTATACTGTCAATTACATACATATGCCTGCAATTCAATATATTGTATAAAAGAGTTCTACCCAAAAACACTGTAGATTGCGTAGCCGGAGTTGGACTGATGAGGGTTATTTTTTTGAAGCGCGGCCGAAGGCCGCACACGCGGAAAGAAATTCTATACAAAAATACTGTGGATTGCGTAGCCGGAGTTGGACTGATGAGTGTTATTTTTTTAAACGCGGCCGAAGGCCACCCATGCGGAAACGAGTTCTACGCAAAAATATTGTGGATTGCGTAGCCGGAGTTGGACTGATGAGGGTTATTTTTTTGAAGGAAACGAGTTATTTAATAAAGACAACTACATCCACCCTATTTGTTTTGCAGACATGATAATCGAATTTTTGTGAAGAAAATCTGTTTCTAAAAAGCATGAAGACTCGTTTGTAAAACTGATCAAAGCAATGCAATATACTTATAAACCGTAATTTTTGGCTTGTAATAACTTTATTATTTTTGCGATACCTTTAAATCATTGTTTTTAAGCTTCGATGAGTTAAATACGTGCATAACATAATTGGGCTACAGGCACTTTATCATAAAAAACAAATATGCTAAGTTCAATAGAGACTTAGAAAGAGCAAATCATCAAAAAATATATTCATATATAATGCCTGTCTACGGCATCTTCTGTTAAAACTTTCCTTTCCCTTCAACCAAATCAAATGCTTCATAGAGAATTGATTCATTACCAGACATACAGGAAAATGGAATATGCAAATTTAAACATGAGAATTTATATACTTATGCGGATATATATATGCTGTGTGTATGTATATGCACTTACCATAGCAAAAAAAATATTAAGATCCCCTTAAACTTCTTATAGGCACAGCATTGTATGTACAGTAACCTTCAAATACTCTGATCTCAGAGTAAATTTCTAATCCTGCAGAGGTATGTATGCTTATGTTTTTGAGCACTGTTAATCAATTCAAGAACTATATACGTAAAGTAAGATACAGGTAACTATTTACCAACTATCAGAGAACATAAAATAATTCTTTCGAAATTTTCTCCTAGTATTGAAATGTCCGACACTGAACTTTTTTATAAGCTACTTGTGCTGTTTTCTGCATGTTACTGTATGCTCATGCGAGCACTTGACGCACAGCAACTGCGGCTGTCGAGCATTTAGAAGGCATATTTACATATACAAATATGTATATAAGTTAATGTTTTACATTTCGATTTTAATTTTTAAAAAGGACAATCGGACTAATGCCCAATTCATTTGTCTTTATTCGTTTAAGCTCAACTTAAGATTAATTAAATTATGTTTCTTACTTCTACATTACACCTATTTCGACCATCAATATGCTGACTGTTGTTGACTCATTATTGTTGCTGATCGATACATTTACTAATTTCATGTAAATGTTCGTGGAATGCTGATGCAGCGTCAGCGGTTATAACGAACTCACCGGATGTATTATCGGTGCCACTAACCCATGGGGTTATTGTCCAATTCGAGGTTTTGTAAGGTGGGGTGTTAACTCCTCCCCTCTGAAGTATGATTGTCCTCGATCATTAATAGAAGGGTAAGCCGTTGAATTTTACGTATGTTGGAATGCCATTACTTTCTTGTGGTGGGCTTTCTGCTTAAGGCTTTGATACTTCTTTCTCGATGTATTGTATCTTTATTGATTTTTTCTTTAGCAAATGAAAAGCGCAATGGTTATCATGGATGTTATGGATATTAAGCCTCCGATAGATAGTGGTGCCTTTTTGAGAGAATTTATTTTATGTGTGTTGTTTATATGTAAGTCCTTTAGGGACTCGAGCGAAAGTATCTCGATATGGTCCTACTCTAATGGAGTTGGCTGTAATATTGCTGGGATAGATGTAATTGGCATTACTTCTATATTACTATATTCTTTCTTGTTGATTCTAATGGCAGCGTTGTAAAATATTACAATATGGGTCCCGTTTATCTCCTGTGCCATTTTATCGGCTTCTATTTTACCGCTGAATTTATTGAGTAGAATTACGCCTTTGTTTATTTTTCTATTGTTGGTACGTGGTGGTCATTGGTGGTATTACACGTAGAATTTAAGCTATTTATTATTCTAGATATACATAAATCATTACTAATATCTATGACATCTGCTTCTTTGCAAATCATTAAATCATTGTAAGTTTCACATTTATTTTTGATACCATATAATTTATCTTTTCCTTTTAGAATTTCTTTGTATTTTGTTTCAATTATAATATTATTCATTTTCTTAAAAGGTCTTACAATTATCCCTTTGAATGTTTCACTTAATGTTAGGGGTATTTTAATAATATAAATTATTTTCATATCTTTACTCAAAACGTTAATTTTTGCTAATCTTAGTGCATCTTCGGCACTCGTAAATGGAACATTTTCCCTTTTTAGTTTGCTAATTGAAAATTCGATTTCTTCTTTACTTAGTAATACAGAGTTAATTATATCGCTCTTTGCCCATTGAATGGCGTATCCTATATTAATTAATTCTTCTTTTATTAATCTAATTTTTTTGCAAATTTACTATAGATTCCATAACAATACTATCATCTTTTCTGATGGTGTTCAACATCTTATTTACTATGCCAGTTATATTATTTATACGTTTTTCAAATACATTGTTTATTACTACTTGTTTGTCATTGTTTTCACTATTTTTGTGAGCTTAATAACCTTCTTGGTTTAAATTTTCCTTTATTAGTTTGTTCAAATACATTTTTTTACACTTTTTCACCATTTCTTAAATATTTTCTTAATTTATATACTTAAAATAACTTTCTTTAAGTCCTCCTGGTGTTGCGGTATAATTTCCCTTTTGCTGCAGTTATTCGTGGTACCACCAAACACACTTTGAAGAGGAGTGCGTTTCTGTCCTACAGGAATTTAACGCTGCTGTCTTCTGTTTTTTTTTTATTTATTTTTTTCTCACAGGCGTTTTATCGTCACTTATTAATTTTAAGAATTTCGCGCGTTGATACTTCGGCTGTTTTTTTTTCTTACAGGGGTTATTATTTTTGTTTTTTCCACTCACTACCGATACGCGAACTTTAACCGGTCCCAGCTCGGGCGCCAGTTAATGTTTTACATTTCGATTTTAATTTTTAAAAAGGACAATCGGACTATTGTCCGATTCATTTGTCTTTATTCGTTTAAGCTCAACTTAAGATTAATTACATTATGTTTCTTACTTCTACATTACACCTATTTCGACCATCAATATGCTGACTGTTGTTGACTCATTATTGTTGCTGATCGATACATTTACTAATTTCATGTAAATGTTCGTGGAATGCTGATGCAGCGTCAGAATTCACCGGATGTAACCCATGGGGTTATTGTCCAATTCGAGGTTTGGTAAGGTGTGGTGTTAACTTATATTAATGCATACATATGAACGGAGCCGCGGCCATTCGATATGGCAAAAATTCACGATTTATCAAATATTGGCTAATATTTCTGTAAAAAATATTCCACTATTGACTATTTTGATTTGATTAAGGGTGTTTTTTTTAGAGGTTAGGTTTTCGAGATGAAATAAAACGTATATAATTTAATGTTATGGCCAAGAATTTAGCTTTATTATAAAGATAAGGGTTTGCCATTATGTTTTAAAAATGATTTCGGGCAAGTGGCCGCCGCGGCTGGCTCGAATAAATTCCAGCCGAGAGGCCCAATTTTCGACCACTTTTTGCAGCAGTTGGGGCCGTATGTCAGCAATAACGTGCCGAATATTCTCTTCCAAGACGTCAATCGTCTCGGGCTTATCTGCGTAGACAAGCGACTTCACATAGCCCCACAAGAAATAGTCCAGCGGTGTTATATCGCACGATCTTGGAGGCCACGCCACAGGTCCACGGCGCGAGATAATGCCCTCACCAAAAGTTTCCTTCAATAAATCGATTGTTGCGTTGGCTGTATGGCATGTAGCGCCGCCTTGTTGGAACCAAAGGTCGTCCACATCAACATCGTCCAATTCAGGCACGAAAAAGTTATTAATCATGGCTCTATAGCGCTCTCCATTGACTGTAACATTATGGCCGGCTTCATTTTTAAAGAAATATGGACCAATGATTCCCTCTGCCCATAGAGCACACCAAACAGTGACTTTTTGAGGATGTAACGGCGTCACAGCAATGGCTTGTGGATTATGTTCACTCCAAATGCGACAATTTTGCTTATTGACATACCCATTCAACCAAAAGTAAGCTTCATCGCTGAACAAAATTTTCTTGTGGAAATCGGGATCGGTGGCCCTCTCGTTTTGGGCCAAAATTTGCACGATTTGCAAACGTTCTTCAGGTGTAAGTCTATTCATTATGAAATGGCAAACCAAACTGAGCATAAATCAAGTGACAGCTGTTAAAAAGACCATCTACGAAAAAAGTAGTGCCAACTTGAAAACCTAACCTCTAAAAAAAACACCCTTTATGTTCAATCTTAGATGTAAATTTTTGTCATCGTTGAGAAAAATTGGCATATGGGCGGCTCGTTTTATGAATGAAAGTATTTTGCTCATGGAAATATGAGCTCGAATTTATCAATGAATTTTTTTATGATAAGTTTTTGTTGTACTGTACAATACTTGAAACTGTTCAACGCCACCGCGAATATTTCAGACTACGGCTGCGCCTATTAATGCATTTTGTTCTTGTACTCGCTAGGCATAGAATTTTAGCTTTTGGTGGCATACGCATTTAGAGGAATAAAGTGAGGGACCCGTGTGTGCGGTTGTATGCACATGCATATGTGGATATTAATAAGCATTGTTTTGTTGGGAGTTCAAAACACATATAGTGGTCACACAATTATTCGTACACCCTGCGTAGTACGTAAAAAACTTGAGCTTTGCGCAAATTTATTGCTTTGACAATATATTTTTTTTGGGTCAGTGTAAGTATGTTACATTCCTGATGAATTGCCACAAACAAAACTCCTGTTATTTCAACTCACACTGTTCCAAGGAAAGCAGGCAGACATAGCAAAATTCTGCAAAACATTTATTCGTACACTTTCAGTTCATGATATTGTTGCTACAAAAGTAACGGTAAAAATCGTTTGTGTTTTTACTAATATTGCTGAAAACGAAATAAGATTGGTTTTGTTTTTAGTTTTTATCGCTGATTTAGTTTGAGTTCCGTGTAATATCTCGATTGAAAATGACCAAATAGGACGAAGTGCGGATTTACCATTTGAAATGCGTAAAATTGTTATTAAATTGTTCTTGGAAAATAAGTCCCTAAGCGAAATCGGCAAAACAATTGGCAAATCGCATTCTACGGTGCAAAGTGTTATTGCTAAATACGTTAATACTGGTAAATTGGAAGCGAATCACCAGTAAGCCGGAAGGTGAAAAATATTGACTTCACGTGCGGAACGCAACATAGTAGCATCAGTCGCGCAAAATCTCAAAATAACCTCCACGATACTATGCCGAAATATTCTAGAGTCTTTGCTTAAAAAGTAAGCCCATAAACAGTCCGTAATTGTCTGCAAACCGCTGGTTGTCAAACCAGAGTGGCATGCCGTAAGCTCTACATTTCAGATATTAACAGAAATAAGAGATTGGATTTCGCCAAACTCTATATAAATAAGCCAGATTCTATTTGGGAAAACGTCATATTCAGTGATGAGTCGAAATTTAATGTTTCCGGATCAGATGGGCCTCCAAGAGTTTGGCGAAAAGAAAATACAGAACATAATGAAAAGAATCGTATTCCTATCGTTAAGCACGGAGGAGGAAATGCAATGGTTTGGGGGTGCATAGTTGCATCTGGAGTAGGAAAATGGTTTTTATTGATGATAAAATGGACAAACATCTGTATTTAAACATGTTGAAGAATAATTTGTATGGTAGTGTCGTTAAACTTGGACTGAGTGCTAGAAGGTTCTTGCTCCAACAAGACAATGACCCAAAACAATCATCTTCTCTCGTGTAAGAATGGCTTAATTATAACTATAAGCAGGTTAAATATTCACCTCAATCACCGCATATGAACCCAATTGAGCATGTCTAGGAGCTCTTAGAAAAGAGAATCAGGAGAAAGCATAAAATAACATCAAAGGCGACAGCTTTAAGTATTGAGTGGGAGAAAATTCCAGCTAATCAAACCAGGGTTTTGGTAAAAAGTATGCAACGACATTTGGAAGCAGTTATTAAATATAAAGACGGCCCAACAAAGTACTAAACACTCGTTTTTTTTTCATAATCTTTTTGTACGAATAATATTTTTGCATAAAATTGTGGCTTATTTCGTTATTGCCTTAAGGTCTCTAATTCCAGAAGTGAATCTGAGAGTTTTTGTTCCTTAAATATTGAATAAATATGTTATTCTTTACGAATATATCAAAATTTTGTTCGTTTGTATACATCGTGCTAAGCATGAAGTGTATCTGTTTATAAACTCTGAGAATACGAAGAAATTGTGTGACCACTGTATATGTACATGCATAGGCTAGGGCAGTGGACGCCAACCCGTCGATCGCGAGCTACCGGTAGCTCGCAAAGGCAATTCTGGTAGCTCGCGCTGCTCACGTTGCAAAAAATCCAAAAGTCTGAAAATCATACCAGTATTAGCAAATTTCAGAAATTTTCATAATAAATAGATAAACAGCGGCAACACTGCGGTAAGCGATTTCGCGCCGACAAACACGACGCGAAGTCGCGTCTCCGTTCTAGGATCGGCTGGAACCGATTAGCGTGTTCGAGAATTTTTTGGCTTTATATAATATATACGCAATGCACGTCGACATTGCGCTCAGTTTAATACTGAACGGCATTATCAACGTTCTGCGTGCAGCGGTTGGGTTAGAGTTCGAAACATTATGGCAAGCAGTAGTAAGAAGGCGAAGACATATCATTTCCATTCGGAATGGGAAGAACAATACTTCTTCACAGAAGTTAAAGGCAAAAGTGTTTGTTTGTTATGTGATACATCTGTGTCAGTTCCTAAAAAAGGAAATATTGAGAGGCATCATAAAACTGTACATTCGAATTTTGAGAAGGCATTCCTGTTAAATTCTGCCACCAGAAAAGAAAAACTGAAGCATTTAAAAATCCAGTTAATTGGACAACAGTCAATATTTTTGAAAACAATCGACAAAAATAAGGCTGCAACTGAAGCATCTTTTCGTGTTTCCCAGATAATTGCACAAAAGAAAAAACCTTATGAAGACGGGGAAATCATAAAACAAGTATTTTTGGAAGCTGCAGATTCTTTATTCGCCAACTTTAGAAATAAAGACGAAATAGTGTCTGCTATAAAATCTATGCAACTTTCTGCTAATACAGTGATGAGGCGAGTAGAAGTAATGAGCAATGATATTTTTTTACAGTTAAGAAGTGACTTAGATAACTGTATTTATTTTTCACTGCAACTGGATGAATCAACAGATGTAGTTGACACCTCACAGATGGCCATATTTGTTAGGATGGCTTTTAGTGATTTTACAATTAAAGAAGATCTTTTGAAGTTTATTCCACTCAAAGGACATACTACTGGGCTAGAGCTGTTTTCTCATTTAAAAAATCTCATCTCTTCTGAGAAAATTCCAATATCAAGAATGGTAGGCCTGACAACTGACGGTGCTCCAGCTATGGTGGGTTGTGATAAGGGGATCGTGGCGCTATGTCATAAGGATGAAAGTTTTCCACAATTTCTTAGTTACCACTGTATTATACATCAGCAAGCATTATGTGGAAATTTTCTAAACTTGAACAACGTTATGAAACTGGTGGTGAAAATTGTGAACAAGATTAGAGCTCAAGCGTTACAAAGAAGATTATTTAAAACCTTGGCTGATGAAATTGACTGTCAATACTGAGAGCTACTTCTTCACTCTGAAGTGCGATGGTTAAGCAGAGGACGAGTGCTCAAACGTTTCAATGATGTTCTGCCTGCTATACAACAATTTTTCAAAGAACGCGATGAACCGATTCCTAAACTGGAAAATTCGACTTGGCTCAGAGATTTTGGTTTTCTTGTGCACATTACAGAGAAATTAAATGAGCTTAACTTGCAGCTTCAAGGCAGGGATAAAGAATTAGCGGAAATGATTTCTGATATAAATGCATTTATTACAAAACTTGAATTTTGGGAACAAAACCTAAAAAACCGCGATACTAAGCATTTTCCTATTCTTTCCGAAAAGATATCCAAAAATCTATTAGAGCCCTATGACAGTAAATATCATATGGAAATAGTTTCTAACTTGAAGGAAAACTTCAAAAATTGTTTCAAGGATTTCAGCAAAATTGCTTTAGTGACGCAATTTGTTGTTTCACCCTTCATGGGCATTGATATACAACAGTTTGCAACTTATGTTTGCAACAGAAATGTTTTACAACAGAAATGGAACTGATTGCTTTTCAAAGTGACTTGACTTTAAAATCTTTAGGTTCAAATACAAAATGTATATGGACTTTAGTAAGTAAAGATAAGTATTCAGTTTTATGTCGTGTTGCGTTGAAAGTGAAAGCGTTATTCAGTTCAACTTATTTGTGTGAATCTTCTTTTTCCAATATGAAATTTATTAAAAATAAATACCGCAATCGGCTTACAGATATACATTTGGATAACTGTATTCGAATGACTGTTTCAAATTATACTACAAATATTAAAAAAATTATCGACGAGTCAGAATGTCAACCTTCTCATTAAATATGCTCTTTTTATCTGATCTTATGATGATAGGTGTGAACATGGATGTAGTTATGCATAAGTATAAGCACTGTAAGTCATAAGTTTATTACATAATATATAGAACGTTTATTAGTAAAATAAATACATGTATTGTATGTCGAATATAACTGTGTATTATTTAATTTATGTTGGCTTGTGCAAGTAGCTCGCTGTTTATTTCAAAATCTTGAAAGTAGCTCAACACATTGAAAAGGTTGGCGACCACTGGGCTAGGGCATCAAGTGTGAATACGCACATACAAATATGTATGTGCACGCACATGCAAAAAAAAATTGTTTTATCTGATTGTATACAGACAAATTCTGAAGCCTGTATGGTCCTACGGCGCACAGTTATGGGGCTGCTCCAGCCAAAGTAACATTCAATCTATACAAAGCCTCCAAAACAAAATTATTAAATGTGCAGTCGGTGCTCCGTGGTATATCCGTAGCTCCGATCTTGAACGCGACCTAAATATTGACTCGGTGGCAGACACAATAAAAAAGATGGCAAAAGCCCACGATGAAAGGTTAAAAAACCACGTCAATACGCAGGCCACTATTCTCGCTAATCCAGCTAATTGGAGAAGAAGACTCAGGCGCAGAAAGCCCAAAGACTTAATGTACTAACCACACCTTAGCGTTAATTGTTGTATATACCTTATTTTCTAAATTCTAAACAAATTGCTAGTTAGTTATTACAATTTTTCTTTGTAACTAGTCGCAGTGTAAAATAATAAAAAATAAAAAAAAAATGTGCGTGCACATAGTACATATTTGTATGTGCGTATTCACACTTGATGCTCTAGCCTATGCATGTACATATACAGTGGTCACACAAGTTCTTCGTATTCTCAGAGTTTATAAACAGATACACTTCATGCTTAGCACGATGTATACAAACGAAGAAATTTTTATATATTCGTAAAGAATAACATATTTATTCAATATTTAAGGAACAAAAACTCTCAGTTTCACTTCTGGAATTAGAGATGGATATATACATATATATATACATATAATTGACGCGTACACCCTTTTTGGGTGTTTGGCCGATCTCCTCCTCCTATTTGTGGTGTGTGTCTTGAAGTTGTTCCACAAATGGAGGGACCTACAGTTTCAAGCCGACTCCGAATGGCAATATTTTTATGAGGAGCTTTTTCATTGCAGAAAGACACTCGGAGGTTTGTCATTGCCTCCCGAGGGGCGACCGCTATTAGAAAATGTTTTTCTTAATTTTGGTGTTTCACCTAGACTCGAACCTACGTTCTCTCTGTGAATTCCGAATGGTAGTCACGCACCAAGCCATTCGGCTACGGCGGCCGCCAGATATTTACTCCCTAATTATTGCATGCAATTTGATAAGGCGATGCTCGAGAGGTAGGTCATGGTTGCTTCAGTGCATACAAATGCGTGCAACACTATATTTTTTAAAGATGCAATTAAACTTAGTTGTCCCATATATGCAAATACGTTTCTTTGAATTCTTCTTTTACTTTAAATGTCAAAGTTTTATACTGTCTAGAAAATGCTTTCATATGTCTATTATTATCTGTAATAAACGTAAATTGAAAAAAATTTCGTTTGCCAAAGGAACAAATACATAAATGCATATTCACATGCCGTCAGCAATTTGATTTCATACAGAAGCCAAAAACTGTGCAGAACCAATGTAAAGGGTGATTTTTTAAGAGCTATAGGAAAGTTTTTCAAAAAAACACTCGTAAAATTCAGAAAAATGTATGACATTTTTATTTCAATCGATAGTACAGTCCATATAATTTAATATTTGAAGATTATATCATGCAAATGTCAACCGCGACTGCGCTTCAAATGGTCCATCCGGTTAGTCCAATTTTGACATACTCTTTCCAATGTTTTGGCCGGTATCTCACATATAAATACTTTAATGTTGTCTTCCAATGCGTTAATTGAAGGTTTGTCTGAATAGACATGAGCTTTAACATAGCCCCACAAAAAATAACTAAAGGCGTTATATCGCACGATCTGGGTGGCCGATTGACGGGTCCCGAACGTGAAATAAAATGTTCACCGAACTCGCCTCTCAACAAGTCCATTGTTACGCGTGCCGTGTGACATGTGGCACCGTCTTGCTGAAACCACATGCCATGCAAGTCAAGCTCTTGCATTTTGGGCAAAGAAAAGTTGGATACCATTTCACGTTAGCGCTCACCATTCACAGTTACGTTACGATTCGCAGCAATTTTGAAGAAGTACGGTCCAATGATACCTCCAGCCCATAAGCCGGATACATTCTTCACTCTAAAATCGACAATTCTGCTTATTTATGTACCCATTGATCCAAAAATGAGCTTCGTCGCTGAACACAATTTTTCGATAAAAAAAAGTGGATCTTCGGCCAACTTTCCAAGAGCCCATTCACCAAAAATTCTGCGTTGCGGTAGATCGTCCAGCTTCAATTCTTGCACCAGCTGTATATTGAAAGGCTTCACACCTAAATCCTTTCGCAAAATTTTAAACGTTGCTGAGTAACAGAGGTCCAATTGCTGCGAACGGCGGCGAATCGATAATTGATGGTCATCACTAACACTGGCCGATACAGCTCCGATATTTTTTTCAGTTCGCACTCTACGTAAGCGTGTTGGTGGTTTGATGTCCAATAATGTAAATTTGGTTCTAAATTTAGTCACAATAGCTCGAATAGCCGCTTCAGTGGGTCGATTAAACTGACCATAAATTGGAAGAAGCACGCGATAAACTTTCTTAACAGAACACGTATTTTTATAATAAAGTTCAATGATTTGCAAGCGTTGTTCGTTTGTAAGACGATTCATGGTTAAATTATAGACCAAACTGAAGATGTTTGACAGTGAAACAAAACACGAAACGTGCGTCAGCTGTTTAAACCAACTGTTTAAAAAGATAATTTTTGACAATTCACACTATTCGTAGCCCGTGAGACTTCTCTATACGTTAACGTTCTCTTCAACGCGGCTAGGAAATTTTTATTATTTCACCACGGCTTTGGAAAAGGTAACATACGAGAGTTAACATAGCCGAGCGTAGTCAACAGAATTAAATATAGCGTTTGCATTGAAACGTATTAGGCAAATTCGGTATTAGGCAAAATAGAATAACAGTAGACTTGTACATCTTCTTTCATGCATATTTTCCGTCGGCATTTTGCATGCGCAAATGCATTTTTTCTTGTGAGATGAATAAAATAATTTTAAGTATCTTATTAACTAAAGTGGCCGCCGTAGCCGAAAGAGTTGGTGCGTGACTACCATTCGGAATTCACAGAAAAAACTTAGGTTCGAATCTCGGTGAAACACCAAAATTAAAAGAAAAAGAAAAACATTTTTCTAATAGCGGTTGCCCCTCGGCAGGCAATGGCAAACCTCCGAGTGTATTTCTGCCATGAAAAAGCTCCTCATAAAAATATTCGACATTCGGAGTCGGCTTAAAACTGTAGGTCCCTCTATTTGTGGAACAATATCAAGACGCACACCACAAATAGGAGGAGGAGCTCGGCCAAACACCCAAAAAGGGTGTACGCGCCAATTATATATACTAAATTGTATTGATATTAAGTGTATTATCAAAATTATGTCAAAATAAATACTTAAGAAATTATCTTTGTAAACCAGTCAATGACATGAAGGGTTAGTATTCAACAATATGTTGCCATTTTTAAATTATAATAACATCTACCATCCATATTTATGTGGGCAGAAAAAAATCTTGACCCGCGTCATAACACAGCTTAAGCATATCAACATATAAAAAATCAAGAGACAAACATATGCAAACAAATTCCTTCCATATGCAAATAAAACTAATCTAAACAGTATGCGTTTACATGTATGCATATGTATATTCCCATATACATATGTATGTACATATAACCGCACACACTTACTTTATGCCTCTACATGCCTTTGTTTGCAAAACTAAAATTCTCAGCCTCATAGGCGCAGCTGTAGCGGTCATGATTAGTTACCCGCGACGACGCTGAACAGTTTCAAATATTAAAAAGCACAACAAAAACAAATTCATTGATAAGGTCGAGTTCATATCTCTACGAGCAAAGTACTTTCTTTCATAAAACGAGCCGCCCGTATGCCAATTTTCTCGGCTTCATGTAGAATTATTTGCCAATATTTGGTAAGTTTTGAATTTGTGTCAAGTCGAGGGGCTACGCCTTCGTACATGTGTATGTATGCATCAATATATGTCTTTAAGTATGATATGTCTTTCTACATGCTCGACAGTCGCAGCTGCTGTGCGTCAAGTGTCAGTGGGCGTACAGTACGTTGCAGAAAACAGCAACAAGTAGCTTATAAATAAGTTCTGTGCCGGACATTTCAATACTGCAGAAAATCTCGAAGCCATTATTTTATGTTCTATGATAATTGGTAAATAATTAATTAGTATATTACTTGACATATTGAGGTCTCTAATTGATAAAAAGTGCACAAAAACATACATATGTATAAAGCCGGAAAGTTCGAAACTTACACTGAGCCTTCCGATGAAGCCCAAAGTGCCAAATATTTTATATTGAAGCTTCTGTGAACTGTTCAACGCTGTTCATAACAACAGCACAATGCTGTGCCTATGAATGTGCGCTGGATTCCTTGGACACTTTTTGCGAATCGTAATATTTTTCCTGTGGCAAGTGCACGCGGCCGCATATGTATGTATATAAATTCACATATTTGTATTTGCATAAGCCATCTTCCATCTTTCTCTTTGATGATTATTAATTTGATTTGTCTGAAGAATTTAAAATCAATGTATCTTCATCATCCTTACCGAATTTATAATTAGTGTTATATATGTATACAAACATACAGTTATCCAATCAAAATCAAATCTAATACAAACATAGATTTTTTCATGCATACAAATAGTATGGACGTCAAATGAACAAATCTATTCTGTACACAAGCAAATGTAAGCTAATGTAAACTATCATACATTTTTAACTTGTTAACTTGTGGTGAAGTAATTTCTGGGACGAATTTCTTACTCTTGTTTTGTTACTGCCCAAAATGAGGAACGGGCCTGGACTAAACCTTCTCTATGAATTTACGTTTTATGCCAGTACTGGCATCCTCCATACAAAATAATTTTTGTTCGGGATTGTGACTCTATGTTATTACTTACTCAATGGTTGCAGCTACGGCTAACAGGAGAACAGTCAATTTCGCTTTCAAAATTAGTGGAACAGCAAGTGTATAAACTTTCGTGTCGCTGCCTTCAGCCATCAGTGAGGATGTAAAAACTTTACGTAAAATTTCTAATGGCACCAACGAGGCTATACGGGGATTGGATGACATTGAAAGGAGTGATCGCAACTATTGGTTGATCCACTGGCTGGAATCAAAATTCGACTCGGAATTGACGACGTCGGAAATCAATTCACTATCTCGACAATAGGTTATCTCTTCTATCAGTTCGTTAAAGGAAATTTCTTCACATCGTCGCATATTACGGCTCCGGTTAAATCGCAAACCTCGCAAATTGTGAGAGATCGAGGAATCAAAAGCACATCTATAAATAGATCCTGATGACTTTTTTGTAAAACAACATTTTCGGAATATGGTATTGCGAAACACCTTACAGCGGACATCGTTAAGAAGTTTCACCAAATATGGATATCTTAACATTATCGTGACTTTCAAACGATTGTATGGAGGGAAAGTCCTGACTTGCCTCTCAAACATTATTGGTTGAACACAGTTACCTATGGGACTGCATGTGCACCATTTTCGGTAGTAAGGGTTCTGCAGCAACTGTCTTATGACTACCAAGAGCAGTTTCCCCGCGGGGGTAGCAAATTTCTTCCGACCAGGCAGTTCAGCATGAGATGTTCTCAAATTGTATTGGAGTCCTGAAACGGATATATTGACCTATCGAGTCCAAATATCCACCACATCTCTAGCTAGTAAAACAAATGTTTTCTCAGCTGCTTCACCCTTTAGGACTTTTATATCCTATTGTTATCTCCTTTAGAGTAATGCTCGAAAGACTGTGGCTTCAAAACGAAGGCTGGGGCGACCTACTGTCTGCGCATTTAGTAAACCAAAGAGTTGCATATTAGGTAGACATTCGTCAAGTGCGCGATTTAACGATTGCTCGATTCGTTCCTAGTAATGTCACAGAATTGGAGCTTCATACGGTTTCAGAGGCCTCACTCAAAGCATATGCAGCCGCAGTCTACTATCGTTTCATAGCGAAGCTGGAAAGACCAACGTTTCTCTGATAGCTGTAAAACTTTGCGTGCCGCGACTCAAATCGAACAATCAGAGTATATGCCTGGTGTGCCTCACCATTGTTATGTCTCAGCTTTCCATTCTTCCAGTACATCATGGCATGTGGCATCAAAGGACAATCCCGCAGATAGTGCTTCTCGAGGAATGTCAGCTGCTGGGCTAACCATTTTGAGTTACGGTGGAAAGGACCAAGCCTGGTAAGCAGCGAGGAGAAACTCCACAATATTTGAAATAATCAAATTTGTTTTACTTCAGACACAGATCCAGACATTAAAAAAGAAGCTAAGGGTGGCGCCGTTCCCATGTTAGCTACAGCGGAAACCGAGGACAATATATTGAACCCACTATTTGAATTCATATCCTCGTGACTACGTCGTTTTATTGATCGTTTACCATTTTTAGACAAGAACCACCTTCAAGAACCTTCCTAAAATTCGAGAGGTAAATGCACACAGCTGTGCAGTGACAATAGACGCACTTTTCTATGTGCTTCACGTGCCAAACTGAAGCTAGTGCAGAACGATACATGCACAATATGTAACGAAGACAACGCGAGACGAACTTTGGAACACCTACTCTGCCACTGCCTTGCTCTCAGGAAAACACGAATAAACTGCTTCCGCATAGTTTTCAGCATTAGCAGAAAAAAATTAACAGCCTTCTTAAATGATCCAAACTGTATATGAAGGAAAATATATAAAATAAACTCTCCATACTAACACTTTCCCAGCCTAAGGTGTAACACTTTAAATCCTTTTTTTTTCTTAATATTCGAAGATCCTTTTGAAAAGGTTATATCCAGAAATTGATAGAAAATTAAACTCTACGAAGCTATTTGGAAGCCAATTCGTTAGCTATAATAGAAATATGTTAAATTCACGTTCAAAGCCGAAAAAGGTCTGGCTAGACCCGGTTGCCCAATGTAGGGCTAAGCCGACTCCGAACCACAGATGGTATTTTATGTGGAACTTCTTCATGGCCGAAATGCATTCATTTGCAACTGCTAGTACATCGTGATGTCGCTACACGATCGCTATTTCGCTGCAGCCGTCTTCTGAACTTGGCCAGACCCGTTGTTCGGAAAATCATTTCTTGGCTTGTGATCTGACATCGCTTCTGGCATATGCATTTTATTTTAAACAAATAATTGACCGTGAATATAATCACCTGCGTAATTGTCTCCAGGGTCTGGTTGTAGAAATTATTGATTCATTCCAGGTCACAAATGAAAATCATCCCAAGGCCTTGGACACGATTCAAGGACGGTATGCCAATGAAATGCTCATATTTTTGAAAAACATTTCGTCGCTTTTCGAAATGTCGTCAACCCTTAAGTCCAGCGGTGCGGAAATAAGGAATCTTCTCGATACGGCGTCTGCGATCTACAGCTCACTACAGTAACTGGGAACTGACAGCCAAATTTCTCAGGCTATGTTCATTAACCGCTGTAGCCGAATGTGTTTGTGCGTGACTACAAAATCGGAAGTGCAGTGAATATCTATAACTAGAAAGTTTTTTCTAATATCGGTTACTCCTCAGCAGGCAATTACAAGCCCACGAATGTATTTCTGTCACTAAAAAGTTCCTTATAAAAAACTACATACATATGTAACGTTCAGAGTCGGCTTAAAACTGTACGTTCATAAATTTGTGGAAAACAGGCTTCAAAATCAAAGAACCAACGGATCGAACTGCTGCAATTGCTTTAAGCCCCTTAATGTATCATAGTTCAATGCTTTGAATATGCGGAAACGCAAGGTATTTGCATTAACTGCCTGTCAAACTGTGCATCGTCGTATAAGTGCAGACAACATCATAACGCCAGATCTAGCTAGTGTTTGATACTCCTCAATAGTACAACATTACACAAAGTATTTTTGACTTTTTCAGGGGTAAAGGGCTGGATCAAGATGTCATGCGACCCGTGCCGAGGATCTGTCAGGCTTGGGGCTCTTTTCCAAAACGAACTAAGTCGCAAACGGAGTCTGGCGAATACCTGGCGCCCTCCGTAGTAATTAGCGTTACCTGTGTAGTTTGGAGCTATGGAAACAAAAATGAAGTCTCCAAATAAAAAAAAAGAAACATAAAAACAAATAAAGGAGACCGGTCCTCCTCATAGACCGCAAGGAACGACAAGTTCCGCCCTCCAAGCTACGGTTGCACCTAGCTCTCCAAAAAAGTATCGTATCGGCAATCTTGACCGAACATCAAAACCTGCAACCGACAAAGCGAAAGCCAGGTCGGAAGCAGTCATCACCACAGGCTCCAACACAAAAGCAAAAGTGCATTAGCCTTGCAGGCTTCTGTGATCCAGCCGGCAAAGTTGATCCCGGCCAGAGATATAGCTACAGCTAGCTCCGGTACCGATAAATGGCCGACTGTAAGGGTGGTAGACCCAGCGAAAGCAGGCTACCAGGATCGTAGGAGTGCTGCCAGGCTTCTAAGAAAAACACATGCTAATCAACCAGAGGAGCATGAACTAGCAGCTTTTCATAGCCACGTATCTTTATATATAAGTAAGTATATATAGGTAAGTATATATACATACATATATATATAAATATATATATGTAGTTATGTCATTACGAGTATTACGCTAGCTTTGTGTAGTACTAAACGAATTTAATTCGTATAGTTATCCGACAACTTCATGGTCATAGTCAACATCAAGGCTACAAGCTAAGAAAAGAAACTGAAATGCACAAAACAAATGTAGTTTGTAAACTTTTTAGCTTAAATAAAATTTGCAAATTCGACATTTTAATTATATCCTTCTTTTAAACAGTTCAGAAAGAAATTATTTGTTTCTTTTGTATTAATAAGAATGCCATTTTATTTCGTGTTTTCCTTTTCATATACATAGTATGCAATAAATTATGGATTTAACGATATTTTATAACGTAATAAAGAATTTCACAGCTGATATAGAACTCAAAATCTATTTAATTTTTAATCTTTAATTTATGTAAAAACCATTTATGAAATCTGCATATCAGGCGCTTCATATACAGGGTGAACGATATGAAGTGTTACCAACTTCACACTGCTTGTATCTGTAAAACAGCTCATGACTTAAACGTCAAAACTGTTCTAATGACAGTTCAATATATTGTTTAGAAGCCATCAAAAGCATTTGCGTCTCAGTTTTGTTGAATCTTTTTTTCTATGATGGAATTCGTAATAGTGTGATTGCGTTATATAGGGTTGTTCAATAGGTGCGCTTCAACTTTTTTCCGATAAGGAGGGCGAACGACGCAATATTTTTTTATTTTTCGCTTGTCATTTGTAAACTTCATTAGTATACATTTCATCATGGAATTCTATACACTTGAGCAACGATTGCAAATTGTGCAAATTTTTTATGAAAATAATCGTTCTGTTGCTGCTACTTTAAGAGCATTACGGCCATTTTACGGTCCATTTGACAAGCCGTCCCGTTTTGGGGTTATGTGAAGTCATTGGTCTACAGTAACAAGCCGGCGACGATTTGAGAGCTCAGAGCCAATATTGAACGCGAAATTGCTGGAATTTCGGCCGATTTATGCAAAAGAGTGGTCGGAAATTGGGTTCAACGATTGGACTTCGTAAAACGTGCACGCGGTGGTCATGCAAAAGTAATCGAATTTCATACTTAAATGTATATGTTCAAACTCGATAATAAAAAAAAAATTAGTTAAAAAAGTCAAACCGTTTGTATTTTATTCAAAAAAGTTCAAAAGTTGAAGCGCTCTTACTGAAAAACCCTATATTTGCCTGAAAAATCACAACCAGCCATTGTTCGTGAGCTCAGTCACCTCAAAGTGAATAAAATGTTTGTGTATCGCACTATAAAACGATACAATGCTGCTGGTAGCATTGCAAAACGCTATGGAGGTGGACCAATCCACGTGGAAGTGGAAGAAAAATGACCAAAGAACTGAAAATATCGCAAGACAGCATTCGACGCATATTGAAAAATGAGCTCAAGGTCAAGGCTTACAAGTTCCAAAAATCACCCGATCTTTCACCCCAGCAAAAAAGAGTTCGGTGCGAAAGAGCAAAAGAGTTGTTGCGCTTGCACGAACGTGCCGAATTTCCTAAACTTTTGTTTTCTGATGAAAAAAAATTCCCAATTGAGCAGTTCATAAACATTCAAGACAATCGTGTTTACTTGACCGAATGCTCATACAAGAATTTGAGCCTACGTATGGCCACTCGAAGCAATTTCCCATTGCAAGTAATGGTTTGGGCCGCAGTGACCGCTGATGGACGCTCTCCAATCGTTTTTATCGAGCCTGGTGTCAAAGTAAATGCGACTTATTATCGGGAAAATGTTTTAGAAGCTGTTTAGAGCCGTGGACACGCAAATATTTCGGTCGTAGACCATGGACGTTCCAACAGGACTCGGCACCGTCTCATAAAGCTCGCGTGAACCAAGAATGGTTAAAAAATCATGTTCCACACTTCATTTCGTCCAAACAATGGCTTTCGAATTCGCCAGACGCAAATCCGATGGACTATTCCATCTGGTCCATTTTGGAGAGCAAGGTGAGGACTAAAAAATATGCCAGTATGGATGCGCTGAAAAAAGCGATTATACGAGAATGGGCCAAAATATGCACCTCTAGATCACATTCGTGCAGCATGCAACTCATTTTTGACCGTTTGAAGACTATAGTCAAGACAAAAGGTGGTCATATCGAGATAAAGTGAATATATGTTAAAATTGTAATCATTTTTGAACAATTTGTGTTTTAAATCAATAAAAACTAATTTCACACAAAAAAGTTATGGTGTTTTGAATAGGTAACACTTCATATCGTTCACTCTGTAGGTGGATATGTTATCTAAATGAAAGAAGAGGTAAGTATTCCGTTGCTCACTTGCATTTACAGTCTGTGTCTTTCTTGTAGCTTCAATATATGTATTTTTCGTTCTGCTTTTTGCTACGTAATAGTCCCACTCAAGGGCTGCGGCGCCAGTGCTAACTCATGATAGTGTCGTTCGAAACTTTTCCGTAAACGCAAATTAACAAAACTGAGTGAGTCGTACACGAAGCGTTTCGAGGCGGTATTTTTATGCACGCAGTCGAAAGGGCCAAATTATGTTGTTGTTGTTATAGCAGTAACTTAGCCCTGTGAGCGTAGTGTAATCATCGGTTGTCTTCGTCTAGCTCATCTAACGGTAGGCCCAGGAAACTAGCTGTTTCGACGGGTTGGGTCCAGAGGGAGAGGGGTGTGAGATGAGTGGGTTTGATGGGGCAAGGAAAGGTGGTTAGTGTCGTGCGCGGTGCCTTCCCATGCCGGACATATGTTTAGTATGTCAGAGTCGATTCTGGATAAGTAGGATTTTAACCTGCTACAGTATCCAGAACGTAATTGTGCCAAGGTTACGCGGGACTCTCGGGGAAGTTGGAGCTCTTCGTTTGCGATTGGTGGTGGTTGGATTCCGATAACGGCATTCGGGGGTCGGGAGCTTAAGAAGGTGGTGAGAGTCCCCGATGAATGTCGTTTATGGTCTGTCGGTACACTGTGCGATCCAGTAGCTGTCTGTCTGTTTTGTCTTGGATCTCGTCCGCGTAATTGAGGAAATGCCTCCTGACGTGCCTAGAAGGTGGCTCAGGCTCAAACAGGTGTCTGCATGGGTGAGGATTGCGGTAACACCCTAGCAGAAACTGCTTACTGAGCCATTTGTTATGCTCCTTCACAGGCAGCATGTTCGCCTCGTCGTGTAGGTGTTGTATCGGGGACATCCTGAGACATCCTGTCGCGGTACTTATTGCAGTTTTTTGGCAGGTCTGAAGATTCATCCACTGCGAATCACTGGTTCCAGGCGACCACACAGGCGCAGCATAGTTTAAAACCGGTCGGCCTATTGCCTTGAAAGTCGACGGCAACATATCTTTGTCTTTGCCCCAAGTGCTGCCGGCAAGCGACTTGCGGACCTTGTTGCGATTCTGTACTTTAGTTGCAATAGCGGTTGTATGCGCAGAGAAGAAGAGCAAGCTGTCAAAGGTAACTCCCAATATTTCGGGGTTGTTAACCGTCAGAATTGGTGTGTCGTCGACTTTTACCTTAAGTTGCAGCTTGACCTCCTTTGTCCAGGTGATGAACAGGGTCGCCGTGGACTTAGTGGGGGAAAGTTGTACCATAAAGCGCAGTGAAAAAGCGAGAAAGGCAGGCGAGGTAGTCGTTTACCTTGGAGCATAGGCCATCAATGTCATTGCCCGACGCCATTATCATGCAGTCGTCGGCGTAGGAGACCAAGGAGACTTCCTCTGGTGGCTGGGGGAGTTTCGAGATATTTATTTTTTGTTTGTTTTTTAAACTACAATCTGTTAAATTTAAACAATAAGTATTTTTTTTTTTAAAGTAGTATTGGAATCCTTTGTTTTCTAACCAATGCTAGATAAACATTAAATTGTTTAGGTTGCTTTAGATTATGCTACATTATATTGTTTTCTAAGTGGTAACTATTCTTTTTTGTTTTGTTATATTGTGTGTTCTGTTGAAGTTAATCGTTTTAATCTTCGTTTTCCCAATTTCTCCGATTGTGGTAGTTTGCGCACTTGTTCATTTTGATGATTTGTTAGTCGTTGTATATGCTTGATGCTGTATTTTCTAATTGTGTCATATATTGTGTCGATGATGAGGTCGTTTAGTATATACCAGCCTGCTTTTGTTATTGTTCGAAGTATTTTAGATTGCGTCCTTTGAATTACTTTGATATTGGTTTTTTTTTTGCTGTGCCCCAGTTTTTTTTTTAGTTTTGCATCTATAGTAATGCCAAGGTACTTTTATAAAAAAATGTCGGTTTTCCAGATAACTTTTGAGAATGGTGAAGTGATTCTGTGGTAATATTTGGCTCAGCTCATGCAGCAGTCCTTTCTGCCACACCCTGTCAAAAGCTTTTGCAATATCCAGGTAGACAGCCATGCAGAACCTTTTATTATCCAGATCATTTAATATGTTGTTTTATAACTCTGTGGACTTGTTGCACAGTTGAATGCTGTCGTCCTAATCCAAATTAAGGGCTTCGTATTATTTTTTTTTCTATCAGAATTTTGTCTAATCTGGCAAAGAATATTTGTTCAAACACTTTTGAAAGAATGGGCAAGAGACTGATGGGGCGATATGATGTCGTTTCTGATGCATTTTTACCTGGTTTGGAGATTGCCGTTATTTGTGCAACTTTCCAGAGGCGTGGGATGCATTGTGTCCTTAATATGCTGTGGAATATTTGTCGTATATTTGTAATTGCTACATCAGGTAGTTCTTTTAGTATTTTACCATTTATTAGATCGTAGCGCGATGTTGTTTTACTGTTCAGATTTTTCAAAATGATATCTGATTTCTGCTGAGGTTGTCATTTTCATTTAATATAATATACTTTTCTGGGTTACTCGTATTTACATTTTGTTCAATGTGCTGATTGTCTTTTTCGTTTGAGAATATTGTTTTAAATTGTTCAGCTAGTGTGTTTGCCTTCTCTTTATTGGTCTTTGCCCAAGTTCCTTGTCGTGTTTTGTTGGGAGGGTTATGTGGAACTGCTTTGACTAAGTTTTTAGTTACTTTCCATAGAGAATAATTGTTAACTGCCATGGCCCCTAAGTTATGTATGTAATTCTCAAGCTTTTTATCTTGGTGTTCTTTATGGAAATTGAAAAGCAAAGGTCTGTTTGGATGTTTGGTCTCGAAATAGCACCGACGAATGACGACCACTGACGTAGTTCGCGGTCCACCTCTTCACCCCTGACGGGAGTGTCGACTGTAAAATGGCATCTTTTAGCGTGGCGTGGCTGACTGTATCGAAAGCCTTTTTTAGATCCAACGCTACTAGCACAATCCTCTCGCAGGGGCAGTCTTGGTTGGGTCCGCGGTTTACCTGGGTGTTAGTGACGGTGAGTACCGTGGTGGGGCTATGCACTCTTCGGAAACCATGCTGGTGCGAGGCTGGAGTCAGGTGTTTCGTAAAGAGGGGAGTAGAAGGGCTTCAAGAGTCTTCACTACGGGGGAAAGGATAGTTATCGGACGATAGGACTCGCCTTGGTTGGCGGGTTTCCCAGACTTCAGTAGTGGGACCACTCTCCCTAATTTCCACTTCTCAGCAATGATGAGAGTGGGCATTGACAAATTGAAGACCTTGATGAGGTATTCTATTCCCAATGGACCCAGCTTTTTCACCATCAGCCTGTTTAATCCGTCAGGGCCAATGGTTTTAGATGATTTCATGTGGTTGATGGCCCCCTGAACTTCATCGGTGCAGAAAGCAAGTGGCGCACTGTTGTATGTCAGTTTGTGCAGCCGTCTTTTAGCACTACATTTGGATCTGCCGGAGGATGCAGAATGAACTGCGGGCTAAAGTAGCTCACGCATCTCTTCGGATCCGACGAAGTACAACCGTTGAAGGTGATATCCACATTGTCGTTGTGCTTCGTCGAGTTCGACAGGGACCTTACGGTGGACCAGAGCTTGCTCTCACCAGAGGAGGAGTTGCAGGACTTCTTCCTATTTGGTCCGCTTCTATTGGGTTACCAGTTGCCGGATTTCTGAATTGAGATCCTTTATCCGAGGATCCCCGGAATCGGCCTGGCGTAGGAGATCACGCTTATTCGAACAGCTGCTTCAGCTGGGAAATTGGGACGTATGTCCCGGATCCTTCCAGCGGGTATGAAGTGAGCCGCTGCAGCTGTGATCACCTTGCGGAATGCGCGTTCGCCTACACGCACATCGGTGGGAATGGGGAGAGCGGCGAAGATGTCTTCAGTAAACTCCACGAATCTTGTCCAACCAGCTTTGTTAAAGTTGATGTATGATCGGTGATCCGCGGAAACAAAGTCGGCAAGTTTCTCGATCGAGATGATAATGGGCAAGTGGTCTGATGCAAGCGATGGCTATTTTGCTATTTATCAGACCTGCGCTAGCAATTGTGATGTCAGGCGAGCTGCTGCAATTACCCACTACCCTAGTGGGGCCGTCGTCGTTCACAGTGCTGAATGTCGAATCGTCTATCTGCTCTGCCAGTAGCTGTCCCCTACGATTGTTTGGCAGGCTTGAATGCCAAAGATCGTGATGCGCAGTTGCTGATTTCGCAAATAAGTGATTTGTGTGCAGAAGTGAAGGAGTTACGAAAACATCAAACGGTTGATGTCTCCTCTGCTCTGGTACAGCTAACCGCTGAGGTGAAAGACCTTAATGCTTGTGTTCTTGCATGTGAGTGTCATGCAAGGAACACAAAAAATGCGAAAAGCAAATCGAAGAGACAGGAATCACTATCAGTGACTGCTGCTACGTCGCCTGTAAACGTGCCTATTGTTGCTGCTCCGCATGGTGAGACTAATTCGTTTTCCTCTGCTTCGCACTCTCATGCTGCTGCTGGTGATGCGCCGCTCTCTTATAGCGCTGCTGTTACTAATACAGCTAAAGTGAAGCTGACGCCAATTGCTGCTGCTGCTGCTACTACGTCCGTTCTCCCATCAACATCAACTTGCAGAAAAGCGTCGGCATTGCCGACTTCTCTTGCACCTACATCAAATCGTACACGTGAATGGAAAACCGTAACTAGAGCTAATAGGAAAAAGCTTAAGCAACCTTTAGTTATTGGTTCAAACCAAAATAGTGAATTAAGTGTAGTTCCTAACATGAAGTGGCTGCACATATCGTCCTTCTCAAACACTGTGACAGCTGCCGATATTGTTGATTATGTTGCGAAACATGCAGAAATTGACCGCAAATTTCTTTCCTGCTATATGCTTATCAAAAAGGATACCCTCGTAAAGGATTTCAAGAAAATCAACTTTAAGCTAGGCGTATCTGAATTTTCCTATGATAAGCTTTTAAATGCGGATATATGGCCTACGAACGTAAAAATTCGGCCATTCACTTTTTTTCAAAAAGACGTCACTCCACCTCTAATTCCGTAACTTCTGCAGCTAACTCCATCGCTAGTAATAAGTTATTAAAATTGTATTTTCAAAATATATCTGGACTTCGGACTAAATGCTCCACGGTATATATGAAAAGTTCTTTCTTAGATTTTGATATTTTTGTATTCGTTGAATCTTGGCTGAATGAAAATTTCTTCGACTGTGAAATTTTTGACCTCAATTTGTACGATGTTTTCCGTAAAGACCGTGACCCTGTCAAATCTGGATGTTCCAGAGGAGGTGGTGTTCTCATTGCTGTTCGGAGAAAATTTCGGGCATCATTGGTTACACTTACCAATTCTGACACACTCATCGATCAGCTTTGTGTACGTGTTTATGGCTCATCTGGAACAGTTTATGTGTGTGCATCCTACATTCCGCCGAATAGTCCGGATCATTTATACTTTGCACATTCTGACAATGTTGTGTCATTAGCATCAAGCATAGCTGGTGACAGTCATCTTTGTGTCCTCGGTGATTTTAATTTATGTCGCCTGAATTGGTCCCCACTTAGAAACTCGCCTGCTTTTATGGCTTCTAATGTAAATTCTTCAGCCGAAATTCATGTCATTGATAGCTTTTTAAGCATTGATTTATCACAAATCAATGGTTTTTATAATAGCCTTAATAGAATCCTAGATCTAGTGTTCATTTCAAATAACATCAACTACACATTGTCTGAAGGCATTGCTCCCACATCTTTAACTGATAAACATCATGTTCCTCTTTCTCTTGAGTTGGAATTTTATGAGTTTTCTGAGGTATCCGATGAGCCTAACATCAAATTTAACTACAACTTATGCGACTTCTCAATTTTTAACGAAATTTTATTAAGTATTGACTGGGGTAATGCCTTCCACGACAATGATGTTACCTCTTGTTTTCATTTTTTTAAGACTAAGGTTTCTGAGCTCTGTTTGAAGCACATTCCTATTTATCATAAGAAAGTATATAAGTCACCTTGGCATACCAAACGGCTTAGGCACCTAAAGAATCTAAAAAACAAATTCTCTAAACTGTATAAAAGGTCTGGAGACCCAATGCACTTCTCAAAATTTCAATGCCATTTAAAAGAGTTTAACTGTTTGAACAAGTTCTTATATAGAAATTACATCTTGAATTTCGAAAACAATATTATTTCGGATTCGAAGGCCTTTTGGCAATTCATCAAATCAAAAAAGTCTTGCTCAATGGTGCCAAACAATGTTTTTTATAATGGTAAATATGCAAATTCTGCCATAGAATCTGCCAATTTATTTGCTGACTTTTTTTGCTCTAATTTTGAACCCGACCTAGACTCCGATTCTAGTTTGCCCTCTAATAGTTTTTCACCTCTAAATTTTGGGACTTTGTACCTATCTGTTACTGATGTCGTCAAGGGTATTACGAAGCTTAAGTCTACAACGAAAACTGACTCGGATGGCCTTTCGGGCATTTTGCTGAAAAATTGCTTGTGTCTCGCTGAGCCTCTTACAATTATATTCAATAAATCGTTGTCCTCTGGTATTTTTGTTGACGACTGGAAATTTACTTCCATTACGCCTATATTTAAGAGTGGAAATAAAAACGATGTTAGCAATTACAGACCGATTTCGAAGCTTTCGTCTGTCTCAAAACTTTTTGAGATAACAGTAAATGATAAGTTATATTTTGCTGTCAAAGGCCTAATATCTACCAATCAACATGGTTTCGTTGCAAGTCGCTCCACTGTCACTAACTTGTCTATTTTCAATGATTACTGCATTTCAGCCTTCCAGAACAGATCTCAAGTTGATGCAATTTATACAGACTTCTCTAAAGCGTTTGACAAAGTATCGCACCGAATACTCTTGTCGAAGCTTGCATCATTGGGTATACACTCCACTTTTTTGTCTTGGATCAAATCATATTTGTCCAACAGACACTGCGTTGTAGCCGTCGATAATACGACATCCCGTGCATTTATTGCATCCTCCGGTGTCCCACAGGGAAGTATTCTAGGACCCCTCCTCTTTATACTCTTTATTAACGATATTGGTTCTTGCTTTTCATTTGCAGAACACTTGTTGTATGCTGATGATCTTAAAATATTTGCGGTGATTAACAGTGTTAGGGACTCTGAAAAGTTGCAAACCGACTTGCACAATGTCCGGAACTGGTGCTATTTAAACCATCTGTCACTAAATATTAGCAAATGCTTTCACGTAAAATATGCTAAATCAAACAACACTTTGCATACTTCGTATAATATTGCTGGCTTACCTTTGCAATCCGTTGAGGAAATTAAAGACTTAGGCGTTATTTTCGACTCTAAGCTGAATTTCACCAGCCATGTTAACCACGTCATAAGACGATCATATGCGATGCTAGCATTCGTTCGCCGAAATTGTTCTGCATTTACCAACCCACACACTCTCAAAACATTGTATTGTGCTTTTGTTAGATCAAGATTAGAGTATGCCGCTATTATTTGGAGACCGTACCAAATAGGTCTGTCTAATCGGATTGAGAGAGTGCAGAAAGTCTTTCTTCGTTTTGCGCTCCGATCTTTAAACTTTTCTGAACCTGTACCATCGTACCGCTCTCGATGTTTACTAATTGACTTAAAACCACTTGATAGCAGACGGTCTATTCTATCGTGCTCATTTATTATTCGTATTATTTCTGGATCTATTGATTGTCCTTCCCTCTTAAGTAAAATTCAATTTAATATACCCAATATGAGGCTCCGACAGTACGAAACCTTTAAAATTGGCTTCTCGAGAACCAACTATGGGATGAATGCTCCGATTCCTAGGGCATGTTCAGATTTAAATATGTTTTTCAATTCTTCTGGTGCTGATTTTACATGGCCGTATGGCATCTTAGTCAATCATCTTAAATCGTTCTTTTCTTAGTAATTAATAAACTATTGTACATTAGCTTAATATAGTCTGTAAGAATGTATCCATTCAAAGACAATAAATAAATAAATAAATAAATAAAAAATAAAAAGGTCACCTACGACCAATCGGTTTTCACCTCTGAGCAGCGCACCTATTTCAGGGTGATATCCTGCCGGGCAGCAGGTGACAGGGGTATGTAAATATTATAGATTTCGAGCTCGGCATCGCCTGACCGGACAGCTTTCCCTTGACATTCTAAGGTGCTGTCCTTGCGGTCGATGCCTTCATCAATGAGACAATATTGCACTGTATGGTGGACTATAAACGCTAGACCACCACCGTTGTCTCCCTCGCGATCCTTTCTGTGCACATTGTAACCGTCCCTGGTGATCAGGGAGGAGCTAGCGTGCAGTTTTGTCTCGTGGACCGCAGTTATCTTGATACCATGTCGGCTCATGAATTTGACTATCTCGTCAATCTTACTCGTAAGTCCGTTGCAGTTCAATTGTAAAAGTCTAAGACTCCTCGGGGGGGTGTGGTCGTAACTCGGGGGGTGAGGGACGCGTGGTGTTGTCTTCGTTGGTCCTGCTGTGCGTTCCGGAAAAGTTGTTGAGGCCTGACGTTGACGGATGGCCACGCCACAATTACATGATGGTTCACATGTATAATTTGTCTGTAAGATATTAATAAAATTACAAATGTACGTTTGTACCTTTTACCTGGTCTGTATTTTCATTTCATACGGCGGCCGCCGTAGCCGAATGGGTTGGTGCGCGACTACCATTCGGAGTTCACAGAGAGAACGTCGGTTCGAATCTCGGTGAAAACACCAAAATAAAGAAAAACATTTTTCTAATAGCGGTCGCCCCTCCGCAGGCAATGGCAAACCTCCGAGTGTATTTCTGCCATGAAAAAGCTCCTCATAAAAATATCTGCCGTTCGGAGTCGGCTTGAAACTGTATGTCCCTCCATTTGTGGAACAACATCAAGGCGCACACCACAAAAATGAGGAGGAGCTCGGCCAAACGCCCAAAAAGAGTGTACGCGCCAATTATATATATAATATATATATTTTCATTTAATAACAAAATTGAACACTTTGTTATTATGAATGCTGCAACTTCTTGGTCAGCAGTAAATAATAATCCTAGTTGTTAATTATTTTTCCTATTAATAACACAAACGTACTTCGAACAGTTTAACGTGACTCTCGAGTGCTTTGGTTGCGTTTATTTTCTATTCACAATCCAATTCGCCTTGGAAATAATTATTTTGACACTTGTGCCAAAAAAGCTAAAACAAAATACATATGACTTTTGGTTTTGTACAACTGCTATCACTTTGTATATACACGCAACAGAAAGGGACCATGACAAATCGACACATTCGCATTTACTTCGTGTCGATTTGTTTTTGTGTATACGAGGAAAGACATCGTTTCTCGCCCCTAGGAATTGTTTCAATGGTTTGCCCTTCCATTTCTTTCCACCGATCGACCGCATCAATATGCCAGTTTGCCAAAAATTGAGTGATTTTGACTGTATCTTATACTTACTCAATGATATAAATAATACTTTATATGTAACTACGCACTTTCGCACATTTGTACTTTCCGTAGTCGTAACAAACCGTTGCCGTGGTATGAGCATTGGCTGTGTTGATTGTTTTCGTATATCAGTAACACAAGCTAAGTTTGGTTAAACACATCCCGTCATTAGGCAGCCCATCTGTCAAGTTCGCTCCGAGCCGAAAGCAAACATTGAAATCTATCAGCCTTGCCTTCATGCTTTTCACCACGATTGTTTTTCGTTTGACTAGACGCTATTTAGCATTTTAGATTAGTGTGTGTGTGATTGGTGTTTTCTATGAGAACCAGAACGTGAGAGTCGCTACTAATTATCACATACGAGGTGGCAGAAGAAGGCATTGTTTTGGTGTTGTAACTAGAGTCAGCTGTCTTCGCGTAAGTGAACAAAACCAGCCTACTCTGTTTTAATCCTGCTGATTACCCCTGTTCCTGCTCTGCTTTACCACTACCTTGCTGGTGGGTTGCTGTTTTGCGCTACCTGGCGCTGCTTCGCTAATATTTTGCAGTGCCGGTCCCTTGCTGTTGTTACTTGCACTGCTTGCTGACTACAAGCTGCTTCCTGCTGTGCCTTTGTGCATTTGGTGACCGTATTAACTACAAATCCATTTAAACATTTTGGACCTTGTGAGTGGAAATTGGAAAAATTGATATTCGTATTCAGTGTTGTCGCCTTACCATGTATTTGCTGATCCGTACTTTTTTATTTTTTTTTTATTATTATTATATTGCAAATATTATTTCTTTTACTTCTTTATTATATTACAAAGCATTTTTACTGCTGCACAAAATATGCCTTACATTGAAAGAACGCCAAATAAAAATCCCGCTGTTGTAGCCATGCACTAAGCGCAAAAGATACTTGTTCTGACTCTAAATTAACGATATCTTACAAGCTATTAGATCAATAGAACAAAACTTTGAAAGAAAATCAAAAATTTGGGGACAGAAAGTTACATAAATGGGCTTAAAGCGCGAATAGAGAATGTCTCTAAATATGGGGGCGTTGGAACAAGAAAATAAACTGCTCAAGGAAGATATAAGGCAAATGAAAGAGGACAGTACTGCTACAAAAAGGGAGATCAGTTGACTCTGCGAAAGTGTAAGGAGCCGGAACCTGGTTTTAAAAGGCATAAATTTAAACGAGACGTCGAATGACAAAGTAAAAAACCTTTGTCAAGGAAAATTGGAACTGCCCCATGTAAACACGCGTGTAATATTCAAACAATTAAACAATAAATGTGGGGTTGTGGCTGAATTTTAAACACTCAATATGGCTAGTGGGATACCTCGAAACGCCAAAGCACTGGCAGGATCTTCTATTCTTATTGAAAATACCTCTGCGATAACGGAATAATGCATAAAAGAGTACTCCTGCAACTAAAAAAGGAACTGCTGGTTTTGGACAACAACATAAAGATACTCATGCATAACGACGCAGCCAACGTAAATGGAAAATGGATGCGCTACGATGACCATAATGTACTAATCTGTTGAAACGAGTCTGCTGACAAAATGCTTATGGAGTGGTATAGTGATTCCCTTAATATAAATAAAATAGATTTTGCAAAGCTTTTATTCAAGTAAAATGTAAAAAAAACTAGGTTATTTCATACAATGTTGCAAATGTAAATAGTAAACTTTAGTTTAATTAATTTTTTAACTACATAGGTTAAGTCTTTTGAATTGTTTTTTCTCTTTCATACTCATGTAAGCGCTGATAACAGGCAAAGATTTTTTCACCTATTCAAAGTTTTTCAACTACACTGGACTGATGTTTCTAAAAGGAAAAAAGTGGGGCCAGTGGAGGATGCCTTTATAAAAAATATTTGAAACCCTTTTATAACCCAAAGTTTAGCATGGTCGGTACGGGTACTATTTTGTACAATCAGTATACATATGTAATGGTAGATCCAGTTCCATTCCCCGATACATAAACTATACAAGCTGGAAATCTGAGTTGAGGAATTTGAAACGTTTAGAAAACGTTAAACTTACTCCTTTCTTTATTGTTGGAGACATAAATGCACGCGCTGGTAAAGGGCAAAACAGGAATTCCTTATCTTTCCTGCAGGTATCTCTGCTACACGAAATTCTAAAGATTTAGTTCTAGATAAGAAAGGTAAGCAATTACTGAAATTAATTTATAACTTTGGAGGCGTTATTCTTAACGGTAGACATTGCGAAGATACACTGGAGGAAATTGCGTATTGCGGCTCTGTTGGCGAATCGGTCATTGATTATAGTATCTATCCCTTTGATATGCTCTATATGTACACAATTATAGTATAGGCAACAAAGAGTACTCAGATCATATGCCCGTAGTTGCTACTCATAAAGCTTCATTTTGTGTAAGGGAGACGGAAGATTTATTTTCACCCAAACTAGTTTGGAGACCCAACATAGCTGAAAAATACTAGGAATTAATTGCAGCCACGTGCAATATGCACTCGAAGATATCTTTTGATAAAAAAGTTTCCATTTTGGTTAACACAACTCAACTCGTTAAATAATTTATTTTTTAAGTGCAAGCCCACAGATCTGGCTGACATTTATATTCCTAAGGCCAACAATGACAATATTATATATATATGTATATAATTGGCGCGTACACCCTTTTTGGGTATTTGGCCGAGCTCCTCTTCCTATTTGTGGTGTGCGTCTTGATAATGTTCCACAAATGGAGGGACCTACAGTTTCAAGCCGACTCCGAACGGCAGATATTTTTATGAGGAGCTTTTTTATGGCAGAAATACACTCGGAGGTTTGCCATTGCCTGCCGAGGGGCGACCGCTATTAGAAAAATGTTTTTCTTAATTTTGGTGTTTCACCGAGATTCAAACAACGTTCTCTCTGTGAATTCCGATTGGTACTCACGCACCGACCCCTTCGGCTACGGCGGCCGGTTTTCCGTCTGTGACCAGCTTTGGAATTGAAAGATACTTGTCACATGTGACAATGTGTGTGCGTAAGCAATTACTCTACAGCACTGACCATTGAACATTAAAATAAGATCGCTGACGGCCAGCTTCAACAGAAGTGGATAGAGAAGACCTTTTTGAAGAGTTCCTCTGAAAACTGTGCGAGCGGTGCAAGATGCTCCTAATTTAAAAAAATTTTTCCGCCACAATGGCGGCATTTTCAAGTCGTCGTAAAAGTCGGTGACGCCAGTCTGGCAGCAAGATGTCATTAAAAGGAAAATATAGATTTCTGAGATAATTTGAAGTGTCACAGTGATCTTTCCAATGCAGAGGAGGTCTTTCTCTTCCTCTGCTACCACCAGCTGGTACCGCATCGAATAATTTCAAGGCCGGAGCGTTTGTATCCATTCGGACGACATGACACAGCCAACGTAGCCGCTGGATCTTGATTCGCTGCGCTATGTCTATGCGTCGTAAAGCTTATACAGCTCATCGTTCCATCGCATGCGATATTCGCCGTTGCCAACGTGCAAAGGTCCGCAAAATCTTGCGCAGAATCTTTCTCTCAAACACTCCAAGCGTCACTTCATCGGATGTTGTCATCATCCACTCTCCTGCGCCATATATTAGGACGGGCATGATGAGAGTCTTGTAGAGTGTTAGTTTTGTTCGGCGAGAGAGGATTTTACTACTTATTTGCCTACTTAGTCCAAAGTAGCACTTGTTGGCAAGAGCGATTCTGCGTTGGATTTCAAGGCTGACATTGTTATAGGTGTTAATGCTGGTTCCTATGTACGAAGTCTCTTACAACCTCCAAATTATAACTGTCAACAGTGACGTGGGTGCCGATTTTTTTTTTTTTTTTTTTGTCGGGACAACTAGCAAGTGCAGCACTCAGACATTAATTGAGTCCATTGTACTACACTTGGATTCCCTTTTAATTTTCTTTAAATCTACCCGATCTCCGAAGAAATCTTAGTAGATCTTGTGGTGCCAAGGAGCCAAGATGGTCGCTTCTTAACACATCAGTGCCAAAGACCTCAAACCTGATTCGAGCGAAGGCGGGGCAGACACACAGGAAGTGGTCCGCCGTCTCATCCTCCTCTTCACAAGCTGGGCAGAGTACAGTGTCAGAGATGCCCAACCTTTCCATGTGCATTGCCCACAGAAAGTGGCCCGTCATCAGTCCAACCAGCCGTCTGCACTCCCCTCTGCTTAATGACAGAAGGGTTTGCGACAGTCGATCGGACATGACAGGTAACATCAGTTTTGTCCATCTGCAGCCTCTCTCAGCCTGCCAAGCTCGCTTGTGGGTAGTAGTTACCCATTTGCTAACCGTGGCCGTGATGGCCGCAGAGGGGAGTGGCAAAGCGGGCTCTGGGCCAAAGAAGTTGGCCTCAGAGCCCATCTTAGCTAAGGAGGCAGAGGTCTCGTTACCCGCGATACCCACGTGTCCGGGGACCCATGTTAGCATCAGGCTATTATGTCTACCGACATAGTACAGCCTGGATTTACAGGACTTCACTACCCCTGATGTGGTTTGAGGGCTGTCTAAGGCCATAAGCGCTGCTTGGCTGTCGCTGCAGACACATATAGATCTGCCTCTCCATCGTTTTTCCACAACAAAGTTCATCGCTTCTTGAACCGCATACACCTCCGCTTGAAACACTGATGCATGCATTCCAAGAGCAAAGTGCAGTTTTGTCCCGCTGGATTCCACGTAGACCCCAGAGCCGGAGCCTTGCTCGGTCCTGGAGCCATCCGTAAAAATGCGAAAACAGTGTTTGCCGGGCTCATTTTCTGAGTCTCCCCACAACTGAGCCTCTGGTAGCACTACACTGTATCTCTTTTCAAGTACGACTCTTGATGGCATGGAGTCAAGGGGCATGGAGAGAATCGTTGGATCGATGTCCATGCCTTCTCTGTGTTCCAATGCCGGACAAGGGTCGTACCAGTTCCCACTGTGTTTCAGTCTGCAGATGGCCTTCAAGGCCTCTCCTCGGATGAAAGCATCAAGTGGTGGTAAACCAATCAGAGCATCTAGTGCCGGGCCTGAAGTAGTCGGAAAAGCTCCGGTGCAACAGATGGCCACAGTGCGTTGTAGTCTCGATAAGGTCCTCCTGACTCCCACTAGGGAGAGTCTGCTCATCCAGACCACTGATGCATAGGTGATAATAGGTCTTATCATAGCCGTGTAGATCCATAGGACCTTGCTAGGAGAGAGACCCCACGTTTTCCCAAAGACATCTTTGCACTGCCAGAAAGCTATCAGCGCTTTGGATGCCTTTGTTTCAACGTGTGATTTCCATAGGAGCTTACTATCGAGGATTACTCCAAGATATTTAATTTCCTTGGATAGCTGGATTGTGACTCCTTTTAGCTTTGGCAGAACGAGTCCATCAAGCTTCCTCTTTCTGGTAAAGAGGACAATACCAGTCTTGGCAGGATTTGCCGACAGCCCGTTCGCACAGCACCAAGTGTCAATCCGATCCAGAGTTTTCTGCACTTTCCTGCAGATGTTCATAAGCGAAGAGCCTGTTACCAAACAAGCAACATCGTCCGCATATGCTTGTGCGTAGACTCCCGAATCGTTTAAGGTGGTGAGTAGAGGATCGATTACCATGCACCAGAGTAATGGAGACAGCACACCGCCTTGGGGGCAGCCTCTGTTAACCCCAGATGACACCTGCAGATCTTCCTCTGCTCGCACCGAAACGATTCTTTGGGCCAGCATCGAACGAATCCAATTTACTAGCACCCGGTCTACGCCGTGCCTACTAGCAGAGTTACACATACTATCAAAAATGGCATTATCAAACGCACCCTCTGTGTCTAAATAGATACCCATAGCGTAGTCCCTCCTGTCGATGGCCAGCTCTACCCTAGCAACAAGGTTTTGCAGTGCCGACTCGTAGGATTTTCCACTCTGATAGGCATGCTGAAATAGAGACAGAGGGTGAGCCTTCAGCGACTTCTGACGTATGCGCAGATCCACCAGTCGTTCGAGACTTTTCAGCATGAAAGAGGTCATGCTGATGGGTCCAAAGCTTTTGGGGCTGGTGTAGTCGTCTTTTCCAACCTTTGGGATGAAAGCGACCCTCACCATCCTCCAAGAGCGTGGTATTAAAGCCAGTGCCAGGCATGCCGAGAAGATTTTCTTCAGGGCTGCTGTCACGAACTCTGCACCCTCCTTCAGCATGGCAGGATATATGCCATCTGGTCCGAGCGACTTGTAGTCGCCAAAAGAATTGATGGCAAATCGATTGGCGGCCTCATTCACCACAGATCTGGCAACGAACCAGTCATTCCGAGAAGGTGTAGCAGCTCTGACAACTGCCTCTATCAATAAGGGCTGTTGCCGGCTGATGCTTATCTGATTACCAGGAAAGTGAGACTCCATCAGCCAGCTGAGTGTCTCACTTTTCCGCTCAGTGAAGGAGCCATCAGATTTCCTAAGTGACCCCAGTTTTGCCGTTAGATCCCTTTTCAGGATCCTAACCAATTTCGCCGTGTCACGTGCCGATACGAAAGTGCGCCGACTGTTTGTTTGATGGCAGGAGGTACTTCGTTTTATCCTCGTTAACCACCATACCCATTCGCTTTGCCTCTATATCCAGCTTGGCGAAGGCAGAACTAACAGCGCGTTTGTTAAGGCCGATGATGTCAATATCATCGGTATGCGCCAACAATTATACGCTCTTATAAAATATTGTGCCTGAGCGATTAAATTCTGCGTCTCGTATGATCCTTTTCAACATCAGGTTAAAGAAGTCACACGACAGCGAGTCACTTTGTCTGAAACCTTGTTTGGTATCAAACGGCTCAGAGAGGTCCTTCCCAAGTCTGACGGCGCTTCTGGTGTTGAGCAACGTCATCTTGCATAGCCGTACCGTATTAGTTTTGCGGAGATACCAAATTCAGACATCGCGGCATACAGGAAACTCCTTTTCGTACTGTCGAATGTAGCTTTGAAGTCGACGAAAAGATAGTGTGCGTCGATTCTCCTTTCATAAATCTTTCCGAAGACTTAGCGTATTGTCAATATTTGGTCGATGGTGGACTTTCTAGGTCTAAAGCCACTCTGATAAGGTCCAATCAGTTGGTTGATGGTGGGCTTCAGCCTTTCACACTATACGCTCGCTAGAACCTTATAGGCGATATTTTGAAGACTAATCTCTCGGTAATTGGCACAGATTGCAGGATCATCCTTCTTATGGATTGGGCACAGTTAAATTCCAATCGGGAGGCACGCTTTCATCCGACCATATTTTTCATAGAAGCTGATGCATGCACCTTACCAGCTCCTCGCCGCCATGTTTGCATAGCTCTGCCGGTAGTCCGCCGGCTCTCGCGGCTTTCTTGTTCTTTAGCCGCGTTATCGCTTTTCTCACCTCGTCATGGTCCTGTAGCGGAACGACAGTTCCGTCGTCAACGATTGGGGTATCGGGATCTTCAGATTCTCTGTGACATGCGCAGCTGTCACTATTTAATAAGTTCAAGAAGTGTTCCGTCCATAATTTAAGTATGCTCTGGATGTCAGTCACCAGATCGCCATGCCTTGTGCTGAAGGCGACAAACACGACTTTTATGTCGTGGTGGAGGCAGCGCTCATAGGGGCATACCAGACACTCATAGAAGGAATCTTTGGTCGCATCGTTTTTCTGTGGTAAAAATGCAACAACTGCTGCTGCAGAAATAAACACTGTTCACCTAGAAATTACCGTGAGTGTAAGGACTGCGCAAAAGTGGTTTTCAAAATTCCGAAATGGTAACTGCGACGTGGAGGATGCCCCGCGCGCTGGTCGTCCTAAAGCTATGAAAAGGGATATCGAAGCGTATTTTGGCTCCAAGGACAAAAAATTGTTTGAGCAGGGAATTAAAAATTTGCCTAAACGTTGGGAAGGCATTGTAAATAATGAAGGAAAATATATTATTTATAAATAAGTACTTTAAACAACTTTTTTGTTAATTTTAAATCCACCTTTAAAAACGCACGAACTTATGGACTGACCGATAAAACGATTGATGTATGCAAAAACTCGTAGAATTTTTTTAGTTGTTGACATACAGTGGGGTGCACAAATGAGTACATGTTTGTACTCCGTACACTTCCAAGTGCATAACAGTAACAACAATAAAGCAATTCGCAAAATTTTTTTTCAATTTAATTTTTTATTCAATTCTTAGTAAAATAAATAATAACACAAAACAAAAAGGAGCAAATTCTAGGAAATGAGCGAATAAAACAAAAACAACTTCTATGTACTCAATTTTGCACCTTTCACCAATTGTACGGATGGAGTATGTTTTTAGTATTTTGTCCATAAACCTTTATTACGTATGACATTTTGCATACGGTTTGGCATACTTCCTACTAAATTTTGTGTAATTTCAGCCGGAATAGTTTGCCATTCGTGCTGTACACGCCACCACAATTCGTCTGTATTGGCTGGGGCTCTTTGATATTGTCCTAACCGTCTTTTCACGATTGACCACAAGTTCTCAATCGGATTGAGGTCAGAACTTTGAGCGGGCCACTGCATTACCTCAAAATTTTGCCCAGCTAGCCATTCTTTCACAATTTTGGACGTATGTTTGGGGTCGCCATCCTGTTGAAATATTACTTCTTCTTCAGGATAAGCGGCTATGTCAACAAAATGGGGAAGATGAGTCTTTAGAATATGCAAAAATTCCTCCTTCCTCATTATTCCGTCAATTTTTTGCAATGGCCCAACTTGCCACCACGTGAAACAGCCCCATACCATGACGTTTCCGCCACCGTGTTTCACCGTTTCTTTAATATGGTGTCTTTGTATGGTTTCTCCGGGACGGCACCAGCAATACTGCTTACAATCGGACTGAAATCGATTAAATTTTGATTTATCTAACCAGATTACCCGCTTCCAGTCATCTTCAGTCCAATTTTGAATGAGTACATGGCGACAGTGCAGGTTTTGGTTTTTTTACCGCTGAGATATAGCCGATGTTATGAAGGGCTCTTGCTGCAGTCCATCGGCTAACGGGTTTGTTTATAGCTATAGCCGCGTGCTTTGGAGTTAAACATTTGTCCTTTTTCAATTGTGACATCATGACACGTGCATCCGAATCCATTAAAAGTTTTCGGCGACCTCTAACTTGTGCTTTAGTGACCACCCCTCTCCTTTTCTGGACTCTTATAACGACTGATTGGCTTATGTTCATGGATATAACACTGTCCTCAATTTGTCACGATAATTTCTTCATGACTTTAATTACGTATTAAATTGTTTCACTAACTTCCTCTATTTTATTAAATTTAAATGTGCCGCGTTCACAGTTTGCTTTAAACTAAGTAATCTTAAAATTTTCTAGAAAAATGAAAAAAAGAAAAATTTTGGGTAAATGAATTTTTTCGCTGATATTATTGAGAGAAAACTGAGATCTTGCAGGTGCAAAATTGAGTACATAGAAGTTGTTTTTGTTTTATTCGCTCATTTCCTAGAATTTGTTCCTTTTTGTTTTGTGTTATTATTTATTTTACTAAGAATTGAATAAAAAATTAAATTGAAAAAAAAATTTTGCGAATTGCTTTATTGTTGTTCTCATGTACTCATTTGTGCACCCCACTGTAAGTGTGTTCTGCAATGATGTCCGACAGTGATGTTGTTATCAGAGAAATGTCATGTTTTCTAGGCTGTGGTAAGATGTCATTGGTGAATGGCGGACGGTAATTTCCTTTGAGCAAGAATTCAGGACCGTGGAATCGAAAACGGTTGGCAGTTCCTCCTCGTGACACCAAGTCCGCGGAAATTTCTTCCGGCGGAAAATGATGCTACGTGAAATCCCCGGTTAACTGAAGTTTAGTCAGACCAATTTAAGCAACGAGGCAGCGCACTACTCCGGCCTCCTTCGTTGGTGATTTCGCACAGGATTTGCCATTAATTGATGGAAACACAGCAGATACGCATGCGTCATAAGCCATGGAGCTCGCATCCACGAAGGCTTGAATGATGGTTTCTGTGTAGTATACCACAAACCTTGGCACTTGAATACAATCGATGAGTGATAGCTGATGGCTCAAGTTTTACCATTCTGTGTCAATTGATTGAAGAATACTTTCATCGCACGAAAAACACAATTGCCACAGTTTAGCATTAGTAGTTTGCATTTTACGATAGTGGGGCTAAGTAAGCCTAGTGGCTTAGTGTGCTTAGTGAAATTTTTCCATTGATGACCTGGTGGAGTGTATGAAAACATAAAACAGCCTTCCATTGGAGACCATTTTAAGCCTTGCTGAAGGCCTTATCATCAACATAACACATGAACTGAAAAGTTCTGGACTTATCAAAGAAAACATTTTTCTCGTTTTTCCGAAATTAGCTTTATTCATCAACGTAACTCCCTTTCAGAAAAACGCAATCATTCTAGCGCCGCTCTAACATTTTAATACGAATTTTGTAGACGGATTTATCGTTTGCCTCAAAATAGGCCTCAGTTTCAACGATAATCTCTTCATTCGAGCGAAATTTCTTACCGGCGAGCAGTTTTTTAGGTCGACGACTTGAACGGTATTTTTTACCATCTTGAACCAATTTAAAATTAAAACGCGAAATTTTTTTTGATCCATTGTTTTGAAAATAACAAAAGTAGCGTCACTGTTAGCACAATAACTCACGAGCCAATGAATAGAATATCAAGCAACTTTAACAGCTGCCTTTTTAAGGCTAGTACTAACTGAAAAAGAGATGAATGCAATAATACTATTGCCATGCATCTGTAAGGCCTAGGACTTTTCAGCCCATGTGTTACATATTTTTTTGCGATGTCAGAATGCAAATATGCATCAAGTGTGTATACGTCCAAATGTACATGCATACTCGTATATGTACATATATAGAATTCATATGGGGTCATATGTACATACATATACGAACAAAATTATTCACACAACAGCTCATTTTGCATTCAAGAAGCTGTATTTTGAGAAAAAATTAATCTAATTAAAAATATTATTCTAAGAAAAATACACAAATATATTGTTTATTTAAAAGTAACATAAACTTAACAAAATTTTCCTCCATAAATAAAATATGATATTAACGATAATCATACGCTTCCTCATATTTTCAAGGGACAAAATTATTCACACAAAGTATGAATTTTAAATTTAAACTGATTTCATTTTTCTAACAAAGCAACCTATGCTTTCGAATAACTCCTGATATAGATACGATCATTCGAAAGTGAACTTATTTGATGAATTTGGAATTTAAAATAAATAAAAGAAAATATTTAAGATATTATACCTTAATGCATATATGGGACAACTAAGCAAAAGTTCAATTGCATCTTTAATTCGTATAGTGTTACACACAAATGCACATACTGAAGCACCTACCTATTAACAAAATAAGTAGAACGGCGAAAGGGGAACTTCTGATTCAGCTAAGAAATGGTGCTAGTAACCAAACCAAAAATTTAAAGAGCAGGTAGGAAATATACTGGCTGATTCGGCGAGAGTGAAAAGCCAGCGTGAACAAACCGCTATCGAATGTACAGATCTGGGATAAACGGCTACCAAAATGAAGTCATACATGCAGTGAACGAACAATTCCCAGAAATTTATTGATTAACAGATAGCTCAGTTAAGTCCATGCGGGTATTTCGAGATAACAAATAGCGACTCTAGTACTGCCCACCAAGCAGGTTTGCCTACAACTAGGCAAACTAAAAGTGGGATGGGAAAAGACAACGCTGACGCGATATTATCGATGTCTGGAATTCGGACATGTGGCGAAGTCATGCTAAAACACTGACAGAGGTAAAATTTGCTTAAGACGCGGGACTGAAGGACATATCGCGAAAACATGCACTACAAATCCAAGCTGCTTTGTGTGTAAAATCAAGGGGTTTAGCGAAACAGAGCACATTCTGGGTAGCACCAAATGTAGGATTTATAAGAAACCGATTAACAATAAAAGCAGGAAGGATTAAGTGTCTGCAATTAAACCTTAATCACTGTGAAGCTCCACAAGATCTCCGCTAAATGAGGAAAAAAGCTGCTATATTTCCCCAAACTGCAGCATGAATGACTTTGAGCAAACGTTTGATGTATTGACCAGAGTCATCAGAGGGAAAGCACCGATAGTAGTTGCAGGCGATTTTAATGAATGGGCTACAGAATGGGGCTGCTCGGTAACAACACAAAGGGGAGCAGCAGTACTGGAGGCCTTTGGTAGTTTAGACCTAGTGTTACGAAATCGAGGCAATAAGATTACCTTCGACAATAGCAGAGGCACATCCACCATATACCTGACCTTTGCTAGTCCAATAATAGCAAAAATAGCACAATAGTGTGACCATAAGATGATCCTGTTGAATGGAGTCCCCAAAGCTTTCAAATGCGAAAACACGTCGAAAGAGTTCAAAAACGAGGCTGGTAAACCAGCAACTTAGACGAAGAAATGTCACAAGGTGGCTATCACCTTCAACGGTTGCACTTCGTCGGACCCGAAGAGATGCGCGAGCTATTTTAGCAGGCTTTTCATACTGCATCCTCCGGGCGACAGAACCAAACGTCGTGCTACCAGACGGCTGCACAAACTGACGAACGACAGTGCGCCACTAACTTTCTCCGGTGATGAAGTTCAGGGGGCCATCAACAAATCGAAATCATCAAAAGCCATTGGCCCTGACGGATTAAACGCGCTGATGCTGAAGCAACTGGGACCCCTGGGAGTAGGATGCCTCACCAGGGTTATCAATCTGTCCCTAGCCACTCTCATCATCCCTGACAAGTGGAAAGCAGGGAGAGTGGTCCCACTACTGAAACCTGGGAAACCCAATAACCTAGGGGAGTCTTATCGGCCGATAACTCTCCTTTCCTTTTCCTCCTACTCCTACTCTCCACGAAACACCTGGCCCAGCCCCACATCAGCACGGATTCCGACCAGTGCATAGCACCACTACAGCACTCACCGCTATAAACGCCCAGATAAATCGCGGGCTTAACCAAAACCGCCCCTGCGAGAGGACTGTCCTAGTAGCGTTGGACCTGAAGAAGGCTTTCGATACAGTCAGCCATTCCACGCTACTAGATGATATTTATCAGTCGACACTCCCGCCAGGGCTGGAGGGATGGTCCGCAAACTACTTGAGCGGTCGGCACTCGTCAGTGATTTTTCGAGATCAAACATCAAAGCAGAGAAAGATTAAGCAAGGTGTACCGCAGGGTGGTGTCTTTTCTCCCTAGCTGTTCAACTTCTACATCTCGAAGCCCCCCCACCAGCGGGAGTTTCCCTGATCTTATACGCTGACGACTGCACGATAATGGCGTCGGGAAATGACATGGATGGCCTGTGTTCCAAAGTGAACAACTACCTCACCGACCTTTCTCGCTTTTTCACTGCGAGGAATCTCCAACTTTCCCCCACCAAGTCCACGGCGACCCTCTTTACCACCTGGACAAAGGAAGTCAAGCTGTCCCTTAAGGTAAAAGTCTATGACACACCAATTCCGACTATAAATAACCCCAAAATTTTGGGTGTAACCTTTGACAGCTTGCTCTCCTTCTCTGAGCACACAACCGCAATTGCCACTAAAGTCCAAAATCGCACAAAGAAATGTTGCTAAATTGCCTAAAGCAATAGGCCGACCGGTTCTGACCTATGCTGCGCCTTCTGGTCGCCTGGAATTAGTGATTCGCAGTGGACGAAGCTTCAGACCTGCCAAAATACTGCATTAAGGACCGCGACAGGATGTCTTTTGATATCCCCAATACAGCACCTAGGCTGCACCTGAGGCCCTTGTGCTGCCTGTTAAGGAGCCTAACAAATTGCTCAGTAAGCAGTTTCTGCTAGGGTGTTACCGCAGGTCTCACCCATGCAGACACCTGCTTGAGCCTGAGCCACCTCCCAGGCACATCAGGATGCATTTCCTCAACTACGCGGACCAGATCTTAAAAAAAACAAACAGACAGCTACTGGATCGGACAATGTACAGACAGCCCATAAACGACATTCATCGGGAGACTCTCACCACCTTCTTAAGCTCCCGATCCCCGAATGCCGTTATCGGAGTCCAACCACCGCCAATCGCAGACGAAGAGCTCCAACTTCCCCGATAGTCCCGCGTAACCGTGGCACAATTACGTTCTGGATACTGTAGCAGGTTTAACTCCTACTTATCCAGAATCGACCCCGACATACTAAACATATGTCCAGCATGTGAAGGCATTCCGCACGACACTCATCTAACACCCCTCTCCCTCTGGACCCCACCCGTCGAAACAGCTAGTTTCCTGGGCCTACCGTAAGATGAGCTAGACGAAGACGGCCGGTGATTACGCTACACTGAAAGGGCAAAGGTACTGCTACAACACCAACAACAACCGAACTGGTTCTCACAAGTTCTAGACGAAAAGTAGAAAACCATAAAATAAACGTTGTTGGTCACAATATAACATCAAGAGATGACATAAAATATTTAGATGTGATGATCGACAGAAGGCTTAGTTCTAAAAAGCATCTGGAATACTCAAGCTTGAAAATTGTATAATCCTGCACGGCTCTATCTCGACTGATGCCCAATGTGGGTGGACCAAGACAACAAATGAGAGCATTGTTGGCAAGCATCTGCAACTCCATCCTGTTTTACGCGACGGAAGTGTGGGGCGACGTAGTGAAATATCCCAGCTACTTGAGGCAGGCTAAACGGGTATACAGATTATGCAATGTTAGAATCATTAGAGGTTACAGGACGATATCTGACGAAGCAGCAGGCGTAATAGTAAGCAGACTTCCCCTCGATATAAAGGTAAAATGTATGAAACAAAAGTATCAGCATACAAAAAACGGGCAGATATCTGGTAACAAAGTCTCACTACGGGACGCCCTACAGAGGATCGCTGATTTCGCCCTTCAAAATTGGCAGACCAAATGGAACGATAGTGAGAAGGGAAGCACCACTTTCACTATGATCCCCGACATACAGATATGGATTTGGAGAACATATGGAAACGTCAACTTCATGCTGACACAGTTTTTAACTGGACATGGCTGTTTCAGGCAGTATTTGTACAAATACAAGTACACAGACTCCTTATTTTGCCTATATTTCCAAGGAAAATACGAAACTCCTGAGCATGCAATATTAAAATGCTCTAGATTTGATGGGGAACGAAGCATGTGGCGCTCAAATACCGGCGAGAGCATGACAGCTGCTAGCCTAGTACAATTTATGCTGGAATTTGAAGAAATTTTGAGGTATGCTTCTCTATGCAATTCTCAATTGCCCTTGCATATATGTACATATGTATGTATATGAAAGTGCGTATTCACACTCGATGCCCTAGCCTACATACATACATACATATTTGTCGTCTGAACTCCCAGCAAAATTTTTGATTATTAGTATACACATATGCATGTACATATAGCCGCACACACAAGGCACTTTATTTCCCCATCAAGCGTATGTCGTCCAAAGCTAAAATTCTAAGCCATGCTACTACAAGAACAAAATGCATTCATAGGCGTAGAAGTAGCAGCCATGATTCTTTTAGTGGCGGCGGCGCTGAACAGTTTCAAATATTGTACAGCACAACAAAAACAAATTCCTGGATAAGTTCCAACGCATATTTCTAGGAGCAAAGTACTTTCATTCATAAAAAAGAGACGCCCATATGCCAATTTTTCTCAACGATGACAAAAACTTACATCTAAGATTGAAGAAATCAAATCAAAATAGTCAATACTGAAATATTTAATACAGAAATATTGGTCAATATTTGGTGAATCGTGAATTTTTGTCATGTAGAAAAGCCGCGGCTCCATATGTATATATGTATGTATATGTTTGCACCCATATACTCATATATATATAAATGTCTTTTAAAAGCTCGCCAGCCGCAGCTGCTGTTCGTCTAGTGCGCGCATGAGCGTACAGTAAGATGCAGAAAACAGAAATAAGTAGCTTATAAAAAAGTTCTGTCCCGGACATTCCGATACTAGTGAAAACTTCGAAACAATTATTTTTTGTTCTCTGATAAAAATAAATAATTATTTAGTATTTTATTTTGCGTATGTAATTCTCCAATTGATAAAAAGTGCACAAAAATATAGGTATGTATATAGTAAAAGTTGGAAACTTATTCTGCAACTACAGTGAGACTTAGTTGGAAGTTACTGTACATGAATTTAGCTTCAGATGAAGCCAAAAAAGTGCCAAATATTTAATATTGAAGCTTTGTGAGATGTGCAGCGCAGTTTATAACAACAGGGACCAAAGCCGCAAATTGTTAAACTAATATTTTTCAATCAATAGGCACTGGTTATTTCTAAAATGTATTACACGCTATTAAGTAAATTATGATACAATTTTGTTGGCGCTTCATAGTTTTATAAATGTGCGCTGGATTCTTGAGAATTTTTAGCAAATAATAATGTTGTGGCAAGTGCATGCAGCCGCATATGTATATATAATAAATTCGCATATTTGTATTTGCATATGCCATCTTCCTGTGTGCCTGGTAATAAAGCGTTCCTCTGTACACGATTTTGATTTGGTTGAAGAGAATTCAACAAGGTTAAACAGTCAGACATAATATATGTATATATAATTTTGGATGATTTGGAAAAACTTCAAATAATTGGTCGCAGTAAGAAGCCTACAGCGTTAATATTCTTTGTTTATAATCACAATCGAATTGTATTAGACTTCTTCCAAATTTACATAATTCCAAATCTAGCAGTAACTTTTGGTGAAAAATGTGTGCAGAATCATGTGCAGAAATTGGTGAAACGGTGAATCGAATTCGTTTTACTAAAGGCTGATTTTTTAAGAGCTATCGGATATTGTCCCAAAAAACACACGTAAAATTCAGAAAAATGTATGACATTTTTATTTAAGTCGATAGGACAGTCCATATAATTTAATATTTGAAGATTATTTCATGCAAATGTTGGCCTCGACTGCGCTTCAAATGGTCTATCCGCTTTGTCCAATTTTGGCATACTCTTTCCAATGTTTCGGCCGGTATCTCACATATAAATGCTTTAATGTTGTCTTCCAATGCGTTAATTAAAGCAGGCTTGTCTGAATAGACATGAGCTTTAACATAGCCCCACAAAAAATAAAGGCGTTATATCGCGCGATCTGGGTGGTCAATTGACGGGTCCCTAACGTGAAATAAAATGTTCACCGAACTCGCCTCTCAACAAGTCCATTGTTACGCGTGTTGTGTGGCATGTGGCATAGTCTTGCTGAAACCACATGTCATGCAGGTCAAGCTCTTGCATTTTGGGCAAAAAAAAGTTGGATATCATTTCACGGTAGCGCTCACCTTTCACAGTTACGTTACGATTCGCAGCATCATTGAAGAAGTACGGTCCAATGATACCTCCAGCCCATAAACCGCCCCAAACTGTGACCTTTTCTGAATACATTGGTAGCTCTTGCAATTCTTCTGGCTGATCTTCACTCCAAAATCGACAATTCTGCTTATTTATGTACCCATTGATCCAAAAATGAGCTTCGTCGCTGAACACAATTTTCCGATAAAAAAGTGGATCTTCGGCCAACTTTCCAAGAGCTCATTCACCAAAAATTCTGCGTTGCGATGGGTCGTTCGGATTCAATTCTTGCACCAGCTGTATTTTGAAAGGCTTCACACCTAAATCCTTTCGCAAAATTTTCCACGTTGTTGAGTAACAGAGGCCCAATTGCTGCGATAATTGATGGTCATCATTAACACTGGCCGATACAGCTCCGATATTTTTTTCAGTTCGCACTCTACGTAAGCGTGTTGGTGGTTTGATGTCCAATAATGTAAATTTGGTTCTAAATTTAGTCACAAAAGCTCGAATAGCCGTTTCAGTGGGTCGATTAAACTGACCATAAAATGGAAGAAGCGCGCGATAAACTTTCTTAACAGAACACGCATTTTTATAATAAAATTCAATGATTTGGAAGCGTTGTTCGTTTGTAAGACGATTCATGGTTAAATTATAGACCAAACTGAAGATGTTTGACAGTGAAACAAAACACGAAACGTGCGTCAGCTGTTTAAACCAACTGTTTAAAAAGATAATAGCTAAAAAATCACCCGTTATTTATAGCTAATACAACGTTTTAAAGGGGAAATAAATCTTAGGAGCCAACCTCGCAAATTGACCCTCCGTGATGAACGCCATATAATAAGAACAATAAAGAAAATCCAAAAATTAAATCAACGAAAGTGGTGGCATAAGTTTTTAAAGAGCTCAACAAAGAAGTCCATCCGAAAACAGTTCGCAGGGCTTCGAAACCTACCGGGTATAGCTCGCGAATGGCTCGAAGATCAATAAAGTCAAAGTAATGAATAAAAGGATAGATTTCGAAAAGAAATATAAAAATACGCCACTTGATTCGTGGAGCAAGGATTCGAGTCTGGAGAAACGCCAACACAGAATTCGATAAAAGCAATACAGTAACGCTCCGCCAGATGTTTGCTGTAGGCCTCAACCGGTAATAAGTGCAACATGACATTCATCGCTACCGTTGGAACAGGTATCCTGTGTTTTCTGGTGAACATAATTAGTTCTGTTTTGTTGGGATTTACAAGAAGACAACTCGATAGAGCCCACCGGCTTACATTGTTCAAAGCATTTTGCATTATATTGCAGAGGCTATCTGGGAATTTTCCTCTTACTAATATTGCAACATCATCTGCGTAGTCCTCCTTTCCTCTAGATTCTTTAACAACTGATTCATTGCCAGTATCCACAGCCGAGTAGAAAGTACACCGCCCTGAGGGGTACCCCTCCTGACCGATCTGCGTATCGTCGAGAGACCCATTGTCGAAATTACGAACCTGCCTAATAGCAACTGTTCTATAAAGATCACAAGGCCCTCGGTGACAACCAAATCAGTCGTGGCGCTTGTTATGGCCTCCGGTAAGATGCTGTTGAAAGCACCGTCTATATCTAGGAAGGCTACCAGAGAACACTCTGTATTCTCTATTGATTTCACTTTCTCTGTAACTAGTGAATTTAGTTCTGTTTCTGTGGATCTACATTTAGAGTATGCATGTTGTGATCTTGCGAGTAGCGACGGTGTCAAGTTTTCTAAAGGTGTCTATTAATCGCTCTAACGTCTTTAATAGAACACGATTAGAAGAAGATTATTAAGAAATACAAAAAAAAGTAATTTCTAAAACGACTTTTTGGTTGTAAAATGTTATTTGTTTTATTTAATAATCTGCATGACCATCATTCTTTACAATTACTAAAAAAATGGGATTCTATTCAAGGTGATTTAATAGAGTTTAAATAAATTGTTCACTAGTCTGCCTTAATGGCATGAATTTATGAAATTTTATTATTTTATGGTTTTTCAATCTCATACACTTTTCTCTCATTCTTGCTATGGGAACAGGTGCTTGAATAGTTAAAAAAAGATATACGTATGTATATTAGGGTGGCCGTTATTTATGTGGAAAAAATAAAACACCTTTATTTTTTGCGGGACACCCACTAGAAAAGTAAGGTTATCTAAAAAACTGCAAATAATGAAATCTTAAGCCAATCGGAAAAAATTTAGAGGTTCCGACAAGAGCCTGAAGTTGAAAAATAAAGAAAAATTGGTATTTTTTTAAATTAATCCTAAGTTAAGTAAAATAAAAATAGTTTATGTATGTTTACTATTCGAAATATTGCAGCTGTAGAATTAGAATACTGTGTTCTTAAAACTATGTTAGTTTCTAAGAAATATTGATTTTATAGCAATCTAAATATTAAAAAAAGTAAACATATATTATGTCTCGTAAACATTCTCAGCAATTTCTAGGCCAGTTGAAATAGTTAATTTCGGAACTCCCAATAGTTGTTCACCATTTGCATGAGAGATAATGACAGGTAAACGATCTACTTTCTCTAGTCCTGTTAATTCAGGAAGCATTTTTCCATCCCAGTGTACTACTCCAGCTGCAACCTATAAAAAAATAAAATATTTTTATATACTAGTACCAAATCAAAACAATTTAAAAATTCTATTTTTCCATACCTTGAAGTTATTTTTAACACATGTAGATATTTTCAATCGGCTTTTTTTTACGTTCCTCCTATAATGTTGTGCGATTTATTACAAGTGTATCAACACAACACAAGTGTAACAAACTCCATCTCTCTTGTACGAAAAACCTCCAAATTTTTATTTTTATTCTTTTGAAGATTTTGCCATTCTTGATAAAGCTTTTCCACTTTTTCTATACAATGTATTTCTCGAACTGGAATGTGTGTCTTTCCCCAAAATATGCACACTTCTTTTATAGCTAACTTTGCACTTGCACGAATTTTACAGTACGATGATTGAAGAAAAACCGGGCAATGTTTTTTTTTTTGATGGTAATTTGGAGCCAAGTATTTGTGGAGGGTTCGCCATTTAATAATTATATTTTCCGCTTTCAGTGGAACACAAGAAACATTAGAACGTAAATTGCACTTTATAAACACAGCGTTTTTTGGTCACATACGCGCACTAAATTCAATCAGTCAGTAGAAAAAGTCGAGTAGAGGTTTCGAGACGCAAGAACAGTAGAAAAAAGCAATTAACGATTCCTCGAAAGTGAAACCACGGACCCCAATGTTTACAAATGTTATGTTTGCAGACGATACCCGAAAACTACAACCACAAAAATCCCGACAGTATAATCAAAATCGAACATCCATTAAGAAATTAACTTAAAATAAAATGAAACGATCAAGTAGCCGACCAATGATCGAATTTCACAATCATCCAGCTATCCAGCTTAGTGATATCAGTGTTACCAGCGTACAGCAATAGAAAGAAAGTCACCACTAAATGCTAACAGAGTTGCAAAAAAACAAAATCAATTTGTTTTGAACTTCATTTTTTTAAGAACAATCACAACAATAAGATTCAGTTGTGAGTGCACACGTGCACTTTGCAAAAAAAAAAAAATTTTGTGGAAAACCTAGTTAGAGCCAAACAATATCAGAAAACTAAATCATTGCAAGTGAAGTGTTTACATTTACATATTTTTTTAATGTAAGATACTGATTTTTAGAGAATTAAAGTTTAGGTCCTCTTTGCTTAATTTTTTTAAATTTAACCTTCACAATACTGTGATAAAATAATTATTTTCAAGCGATTCTGATCATCAGTAGAGTGCAAAAACACTTAAATCTAATCGAATGATTGCAATGATGATTGAAATGAAAAAGAAATTATAACTAACTTTTTAACATTATGTAGTTGTACTTTTTGAAAATCGACGATTTTCTTAAGTTTAGACTCAAATCGGAACCTCTAAATCAACTCAGATTGGCTTGGAATTTAAAATTTGGTAGTTTTTTAGGTGTTTTTACATTTGTAGAGGGTGTCCCGAAAGACATCAATAATTTTAATAATAACGATGGTGGCCGTATATATCCGCCGTAGCCGAATGGGTTGGTGCGTGACTACCATTAGGAATTCACAGAGAGAACGTAGGTTCGAGTCTAGGTGAAACACCAAAATTAAGAAAAACATTTGTCTAATACTGGTCGCCCCTCGGCAGGCAATGGCAAATCTCCGAGTGTATTTCTGCCATGAAAAAGCTCCTCATAAAAATATTTGCCGTTCGGAGTCGACTTGAAACTGTAGGTCCCTCCATTTGTGGAACAACATAAAGACGCACATAACAAATAGGAGGAGGAGCTCGACCAAACACCCAAAAAGGGTGTACGCGCCAATTATATATATATATATATATATATATACATATATGTATATATCCGGCAGTGTATCTTTACGACACAGTTCAATGGCTAATTCCATGTTGCTTCCAACATTATTGTAATATATAATTCGGTATCATGCGACCGTAGTATTATTTCCTAGAAGCGAAAAAAATGTTAACGAAATCTAGTAATCTTTTTTTGGAGGTGCTCGGAACAAATATTTATATGTATGCGGGCAATTAAAAAAAAAAGAAAAAAACTTCCTAAATATCATCAATTCGCCCTAAAGTTTACCAAGTTTTAAACGATTTCTGTCCCGTGTAGAAACATAAACACCATTGTAAAGAATTATCGGTCGAACTTTGCCTATTGAAGATTTAAAAGAAAATTTGCTGACACTGCTAAAGGTGAGCACCGGTAACAGTCTCGCTTAAAAACATACTTCAAGAATTAAAGAATATTTGTGAATGAATAATATATGTTTTACTTACTTGCCAAGTTCCTCCTTAATTTCATAATTGTCGGAAAAACGCGTACAGGCTGCTGGTGCAGCCATCGCGATGGCACACTTAAGAAAATCTATTTCGGCAGTAAAGGTAACTAAAGTTTAGATTTCTCTTCGGTAATATTTTTTTTTATTTTGTAGCTACGATTTTTTACCAACAGCAGCCGAAAGATGGTTTGCGAAAGCACGAGATTTCCCTCACCTATTTGACAATGAACGCAAACGTCGACTACACTTTGAACATGTATTATGTATTGACCATCGGATATTTAGCGTAGCTTCATTTATAAGCGTTTCCTTTGAAAATATTCGCGACTTAAAGGCGACTTAATTTTATGTTAATTGCATTCCTTTGTGCTTGGTGCTGGGTGATGTGAATGCTTGCGACCGTCTACAAAAATTAAAAATAAAATACCATCCATTAATATTTACAATTTAATATGCAATTAAATCTAAAAATATCTTGAAAGAACTAAGTAAACTTGTTTAACAGAGTAGTTCAATTATTGAAAAAAAAAATGTTTACGATGGCTAAGACAAGATAATTGGATTCGGTTTCCCAATAAACGGAGAGGTACTGCGGCTGATCCAACGTCATCATCCTACCCTAAATACCTAAGACCCATTCAAGATAGTTAGGAATGCTGAAATAAGGTTAGTAGTGCGGAGCGTGAAGAAAAGTCCTTTTGAAAGCGGTGTGAAAGTAGCAAAAAATATTTCGAAAACATCAAATGTGACAGTAAGCACAATTCGTCAGGCATTACATTCGAAAGGTCTCCACGACCGATATCCGAACCAATGCTTCATTCTAGCAGAAAGAATGCGAAACATACGTACCAATTTCCCAACCGAAGCAGCCATTTTAGCAAACGAGCGTGATCACCTACACCAGCCCAATAACGGGTATCCCCGAATAAGGGATCTCAATTTGTAGATTTGATAACTGGTCACCCAGCATAAACGGACCAAGTAGAAGAAGCACTTGAAGTTCTGCAATGTCACCACTGGTGTGAGCAAGCTCTGGGCTACACTAAGATCCCTATTGAGTCCGACGAATCACAACGACAAGGTGGCAATCAACGTTAACGGTTGCACTTCGTCGGATCCGAAGAGATGCGCGAGCTACTTTAGCCAACTATTCATTTTGCATCCTCCGGCCGTTTGGTCCAAGCGTCGTGACACCAGATGGCTGCACAAAACAGTGCGTTTCTTGCTTTTTCCAGCGATGAGGTGCAGAAGGTCATAAATAAAGCAAAAACCATTGGCCACAATGGAATTGACATGTTGATGTTGAAAAGCTTGTATAGTAGAATATCTCACAAAGGCCTTCAACTGTACTAGTAGCGTTGGACTTGAAGACGGTTTTCACCACAGTTAGTCGTTCAACGCTACTGGATGATATTATACAGTGGACGAAGGTAGTCAAACTAAAGCTTCGGGAGACTCTTACCACCTATATAAATTCTCGATCCCCAAATGCCGTTATCGGAGCCTAACCACCCCCTATTGCTGACGAAGAGCTTCAGCTAGCTCACGAGACCCGCGTAAGTTTGACTCAATTACGTGCTGAATATTTCAGTAGATTAAACTCTTACTTATTCATTATATGTCCAACATATGCAGCCACACCGCATCCCTCTCTCTCTGCACCCAAACCGTTCAAACAGCACGTTTAGATAAGTTAGAGGATGACGATCATTGACTGCAAGGGAAAGGTTTAGTTAACTGCCACGACGACAACAACAACAACTTCATCCCCATCGAGCATCTAAATGGACCGGAAGTAACCGGAAATTTTATCCATTCAAGGCCCTAAACAAAGTAAATGGAAAGCACACAAAATACTGAAAATTTGTTTCCGTCACTCATGATTATTTTGTACAGCTTCTTATGACTCCAAATATTATACTCGTATATGTATGTAGTATTCGAAGTTTTCGGCTATAGCTAGTGTTGTTGTACGAATTATGTTTTTGTTGTTTCATGAATTTGATAAGTATTAAGAAAATATATTACGAAAGTTATTAAGAAAATATAAATTGTTACACGTATCACCTTACAAAAGCTTAAATAAAATAAGCGGTATAATAAACAAGGTTGTTCATTTTCTTTTGACGCTGACTGCATATAGTCACATACGCATACTAACTACATGAATACATATGTATATAGCCACATATATTATATATATATGTACATAAGTACATAAACCTAATTATGCATTGAAAAGAGAGAGAGAAAGATTGAAATTGTGTTAAATAAAATGAGTACTAATTTACAAATATGTTTAAGAGAACCTAGCCTAAGTTTAATAAATACATGTATTACAGTTAATTTACCTTTGTTACTGTTTCAAGAAATAAAGAAGTTTCAGTTTTGATAAAGACACTGAAGAGACGTGTTTGAATCGCAAAACGTTATTGGCGACGAGGATTAAAGCTACAAAAATTCTAGAACAGTATTCTGAGCAGGGTCAAACTGTGTCTATTATTTCATTATTTAAAAAATTCGGCACCAAATTTATTCCGATAAGAATAAATAAACGTTTTTCTTTTATTTCAAAAATACGACAACATTTGTGTAAAATTTTAACTGTGAAAATTTATCTAAGTATCTAAGTTCTGATGACCTCTATCAAGGACTTGTAAAAAACAAAGAAAAAAATCTTCAGAAGTGTGCTTAATTTTGACCTTCAGTAAGGACAGTAAACTTGTAAAAAACTCTTCAGAAGTGTGCTTAATTTTCACCTTCAGTAAAGACAGTGAACTATTAAAATACAACAACTCGTTGCGTTGTTCCTCTTTAGCCTATAAGAAAAAAAAAAGAAAAAGGCAGAGACTTAAAACAATAAAACAACAATTGCACCTGCTTAAACATTAAGTGAAAGTTCCGGAATAGGCTACAACAATAAATACAAGAGCAATTCTGTAATAAGAGAGCAAAATTAGCAACAATAATAGCAAGCGGAGCATATGTAGCAGCGAAATCATACAAACATGCAAGCATAATTGGAAGTTATACCTGCTTGAACACCCACACAAACTTTATGGTGATCGTTCCAAATTACAAAAACAAGTAAAGTGGGTCCACAACAACAATTATCCTCAGTGAAATCGGCAACAAACACCAGAAGGTCATTCTTGTGAGCATAAGTACTGGAAATTTCCGCGTAACTATACATACATAAGTACATACTTCATATTTTTGAGTAATTTAAAATTACATACATATACTATATATACAGGTATTCCTCGTATAACGCGGTCTTATACAACGCGGTTTCGATATAACGCGATTTGGAAAAATTAGGTTTCAGTAAAACGCGAAATTTAGGCTTATATAACGCGAAGGGGAAAATACATAATTATAAAATCTGGTAACACTAATTTGCGTACCACATATTTATAATATGTAATGTATTTTTAATGTTAACCGGGAATTACCCTTTTTTGCTTTCACAACATGTGTGAGTATACCAGGCATGCTTACGGCATATATATTTGTACTCTTCTTGCTCATTAATATTTATTATATTATCAGTACAGTGTGAATTTTTGTTATTGGTAATTTTCTTTTTTATTTACAATGTAGATATGTAAATTTTTGCAGCCATGAATAGTGAAATTTCAACTGCCGAAAAACCAACGCTGAAGCGAAAATTTATTACCTTGGATGACAAAATTAAGATTCTGGATAGATTAAGGAGTGGTGAAAAAGCATTATTAATAGCAAAATCTCTCAGATTAAATGAATCCACAATACGCACCATTAAACAAAATGAAAATAAAATTAGAAATTCTGTTATTGCTGGGTCATCAATAAGCACAAAAAGAGTTGCATGTGTGCGTGATCTTTTAATCTTTCTCTCTGAAGCGCATACGAGAGGGTTTAAGTTTGGTTGAGAAAATGAAATCTTTCTTTACAACTAATGATCCTTCGCTGGAGAGATCCAGCAAAATAGTAAGGGAAATAGACATTAATCTAGCACCTTATTACGAAATTGAAAAGGAGCTTAAAAAAACCACCCACCAATAACTGATAACAGATTTTGCAATTATAAAACCAGTAGAAGAACCACAAGGTCCCACAACTAGTTTCTTATCCAATAGCGAAAACTATGTTGAAGAAATATCTTCTGATGAAGCTATTGCTCCCCCAAAACGCCCACGTGCAAAGATCTTTGAAGACAGTGAAACAGATTAATTACCATATGAAGTTTGAAGAATAACAATAAAGTGTTTAATAAACCTTTAATTTGTTTTAGTTTGTTTTTAAATTTTTTAATGTACACATAATTATTTAAATTTTGTTTTTTGAATTTTGAAATATGTATGTACATAAAAAAAAAAATAAAATAAATAATTGGCGCGTACACTTCTGTTAGGTGTTTGGCCGAGCTCCTCCTCCTATTTGTGGTGTGCGTCTTGATGTTGTTCCACAAATGGAGGGACCTACAGTTTCAAGCCGACTCCGAACGGCAGATATTTTTATGAGGAGCTTTTTCATGGCAGAAATACACTCGGAGGTTTGCCATTGCCTGCCGAGGGGCGACCGCTATTAGAAAAATGTTTTTATTAATTTTGCCTTCACCGAGATTCGAACTAACGACCTCTCGGTGAATTCCGAATGGTAATCACGCACCAACCCATTCGGCTACGGCGGCCGCCGTATGTATGTGCATATGTAGGTATTATTATTCATATCTTGTGTTTTTAATTGTATAAGAAAGTCTGAACTTTAGTATTGAGTTGAAATATATGTGCATCTGTTATTTTGTATGTATTTTATTAAAAAAAAACCTATTGGAACATAACCCCCAAATTTATATGAAAACTATGTTTTAGATAACGCGGAATTAATATACATAACGCGCAATTCTTCTGGAACGTAACTATCGCGTTATACGAGGGATACCTGTATTTCGCATAAAAAAAAAAAAAAATATAATCATTATGGAAACTTAAGAGATAAGTAAATTTAATTTAGTATTAGCGTGCATTAAAAACATTGAAAATTTGGATGGCAATGATCCAAACCAATTACCAGACTTTATAGAACAAATTGAAAATATTTTGCCTACAATTTCTGAATTCAACTCAGCTAATAGTAATGTGCTATTTGGTTACATAAAAAACAAATGTATTGGTAAAACTGGAGAAGCTATTCATCGACATCCTAACGTAACTTCATGGCCTATTTTAAAAGAAATCTTAACCACAAATTTTGGCGAAAAAGACAACAGTAATGACTTGATGGATAGTTTAAAAACTTGCAGAATGCAGGGAACTATCGAAAATTATTATTAATATACAAAATTAATAAATTAGCTAATAGAATTCATAACAGAAATTTGACTCATAATGATAATACTTACTCGACCGAAGAAATAAATAGAATACCTCTTAAGACTTTTAGAGAAATCCTCCCAGAACCTACAAAGACAATGATATTTTCTATAGAACTATAGTACTATAGAAGGTGCTTTAAAAATAGTTTTGGAAGCAAGACATCAAAATTATACACAGTTTGGACCAGCGAAACAATACAATTTAAATATAAATATTAAAGTAAATTTCAGCAACGATTTGAAAAGCTATCCGTATAACCCTCGAAATTACTACAATAATAAACAAATTTATAGCAATAATAATATGAATAACTATCGTAGAAACAATAATTCATTTAGACCTTACAACAACAACAATTTCGAAAATTTTCAAAATGCTCCTCAACAAAATCAACAATTTTTTCATAATCCTATTAATCCTAATCCACAATTTCGTAACACATTTCGTGGTAGTTCCAATCAAACTAGAAGATCAAACTATTCACAATCTTCAAATAGAAATCAACAACAATATGATGCTTGTACAAATTACAATTTACAAAGGCAACCAATTCCATCAAATTTCCATAATGGCGAAAATCAGAAAGTTGAACCCCTGGAAATAGGAAACTCTAGCGTAAATTTTCCGATTTCCGGCGAACACAATTACCCTATATAGTAATAAAAAATCCAATATAAAAATTGAAATTTATAATCGATACGGGAGCGGAGTTTAGTTTGATAAACCCTAATATTTGTCATCCTAGATGGAAGACAGAGATTAATATAGTAGCAAAAGCTTTGGGAACAGAGACTTTGATAAAAAAGCTTTGCAGGTTTCTAATATTTAGTGAATTTAAGTTAACTGAATACTTTTGCGAATTTTTAGAATGCAAATTCAATGATAAATTTGATGGCATAATAGGAAATAATATTTTAAGAGATTTGAATTCTGTTATTGACTTACCTAATAGACAGTTCATTACAAAAAATGCGGTTATAACTATATTTACAATAATTCTAAAGAAGAAGAAATGTATAATGAAATATCTTATAAAGAGAATTTTATAGAAATGTTTAATTACGAAATTGGAAAACACAACATAACTACTTTAATTAAAACAGATCACCTGCAAATATACGAAAAAGAAAAATTGTTGAAAATTGCTTTTAAATATAAGAATGTTTTCTATAATAAAGATGAAGACTTAACATTTACTAATGAAATTAAACATAGAATTCTAACAAAACATGATATGCCAATATATTCTAGATTGTACAGGTATCCCGAAGTACATAAAGAAGAAGTAGATTTGCAAATTGAAAATATGTTGAAACAAGGTATCATTAGGCATTCACATAGCCCGTACAATAGTCCTATATGGGTCGTACCTAAAAAATTAGATGCGTCTAAAGAACAAAAATGGCGAATAGTGATAGACTACCGCAAGCTTAATGATGTTACTGTACAAGATCGATACCCTATTCCAAATATAGACGATATATTCGACAAATTAGGGAAATGTCAATATTTCACTACCTTGGATTTAGCCAAGGGCTTTCATCAGGTAGAAATGCATCCAGAAGATATTCCAAAAACCGCGTTTTCAACAGCCACTGGACATTACGAGTTCTTACGCATGCCGTTCGGACTTCGTAATGCTCCAGCAACATTTCAGAGGCTGATTAACAACGTATTGAAAGAATACATTGGGTCAATCTGCTTAGTATACTTAGATGACGTACTTATTTTTTCAACGAGTATTGAAGAACATTTAGAGGCCATTGAAAAAGTACTTAAACGTTTAAATGAAGCTAACCTCAAAGTGCAAATAGACAAATGTACTTTTCTTGCAAAAGAAACAAAGTTTTTAGGCCACGTCATTAATCCTGATGGCATCAAACTGAATCCCGAAAAAGTTAAAGCCATTGACGAGATAGCGTTGCCCAAAACTCAGAAGGAAATAAAATCCGTTTTAGGTATCACAGGATACTACAGAAGATTTATCAAAGACTACTCAAGAATAGCTCATCATTTGATCAAATATTTAAAACAGGGCGCAAAAGTTAATACGAATGACAAAAATTTTCAAGAAGCTTTTAAAAAATTAAAAATTCTAATAAAAAATGATCCTATACTTGTTCATCCAGATTTTAGCAAAACGTTTACACTTGTAACAGATGCAAGTAATTTTGCTTTAGGTGCAGCTCTTATGCAAGGCAACAAAGTTATTTCTTTTGCAAGTCGTACACTTAATGGACATGAACGAAATTATAGCACGATTGAAAAGGAATTGCTTGCTATTGTGTGGGCGACTAAGTACTTCCGTCCATATCTTTTCGGTCGTAGATTTACAATTAAGACAAATCATCGTCCGTTAGTATGGTTAAATAATATAAAAGAACCAAATGCAAAGCTACAGAGATGGAAAATAAGACTTAATGAATTTGATTTTGATATCATTTACATAAAAGGCAAAGAAAACGTTATAGCCGATGGGTTAAGTAGGTTAAACTATAAAAAATCGGATGATGAAGTAGCAAAAAATTTACATGAACTGTTTGACGAAGATGTTAATACAGTACATAGCGCGGAAAGTGACGACACTAATTTTATTAAAATAACAGAAAGACCAGTAAATATTTTTAGACATCAAATAATTATGGACAGCTCAAATTTTAATTCTGGCAAAACTAAAATAATTTTCAAAAATAAAATTCGTCATATTTTAAAAGTTGCAGATAAAAAGTAGATTTTGGAATTTATGAAGGAAAAATTGCCTGCGAAGGGGGTCGAGGAAGCTAGCACCGCCACAACGTCAAAATCAAAAACTTTTTGTGCCCAATTTATGGGCTATTTATGGGCTAATTTTGGGCCGCGACAAAAATTTTTGGGCTCTTCTCAATCTAGAATCATTGACACTTCAAAGTGGCGGTGCCAGCTGTAAAATAGCCAGCACCGCCACAATGATAACTCGAGAACGGTTGGTCGTAGAAAAATCTCAAGGATATCAGAATTTTAGGCTATTTATGGAGCAGCTGCAGTGAGTCAATGTTCAATAACATCAGAAACCGATATTTTGGAAACATGACATTTCCAATTCGTGTGGATGATTTTATTGTAAAGCATACAGACATCATTGATGGGAAAATGCATATGAGTGGAATAGATACGACACCGACGATGTCTTCACAACAATCGCCAACAGATGTGAATTCTCCACGATCGTTCTGCAAGGAACCACTTCATCGTGATTCCTCAGTTACATGCAAAATTTGCACGTCCTCGTTTGCTGCAACGATTCCTGAAGATGAGCCACTGGACAAGCATCTGTGTCAATTGTGTCTGCGGATGTCAAAAGAGGAAATTGAGAACATTCTGGCCTCCAGAACTTATGAAAATTGGTACGGGCTAGTGGCAAAAGAGGAAAAAAAGAAAATAGCCGTAGAAAAAAAACGAAAAGTTGAAACACAATCACTATACTTGCAGCCGAATTTTACCGAAAATCAGCTTTTACTGCATCAATCACTTAAACGCTTTCCAGTATTAAAAAATGGAAATAGTTGCACTGCACCTGTACCAGTCGATGGAAAAGCCACAGTTTTATCAAACACTTGTGCATTTGATTCCATTGCTCAGGTAATATATACACGCATCATAGCGAAGTTTCCAATAAAAACAATTAATATGATAATTTTGTTATTGTATTGTTATGCAATCGTTACATTTTATTTCAGATCTTCACGGTTGCATGTTTTGACGATGCCGATTTTATGGAGTGCTGCAAAAAATCAAAACTGATTTTCTTCGATCTTATTGCAAGCATGAGTACCCACCAACTGAATTACGGCATGTACATTACGCGAGCAAAATTATTAAAATCGTTGATGCCATTTCAAGAAGGAGAGGAAATCGACGCAGTGAAATGCCAAATTAACGCTGGAGAATTATGCGCAAAACTGTTTTCAAAAATTCCCAGCTTTACAACGATCAAAACTTGTAGTACTGGCTGCGCTCCCATAGAAAAGGATTGGCCAACAGTTTTAGTGCCACTCAACGAAATAAAACAAATTCCTCAGTATTTGGAGGAATCTGTATTTATTAGACATGCAAAGCCATGTCGAAACTGCAAAATAACAACAAATATTGATTTTCGAATTGGTGTGTATCAATTTATAAATTTATTTTCTTATATTTGTAATATTTTACTTTATTTAATTAAAAAAATTTTATTTTAGGGCCCTTTGCAATAGTCGAGATATACCCTGTAGACGATAATAACTGCAATATACAACTGAAGGATTTTCAAAAATGCATTGAATTTAAGAATAAAAATAAACTGCAGCTACTTGGTGTCGTCAAATTTAGAGAATTTATTTCTCGAAAAAATACAAGAAATCAAGAAATGAAAAAATTAAAAACCGCCATTGAGAATAAAGAAAATATTCTTTCAAAAAACGAAGGTAATGAATCGCTAACACCAAAAATTGCTATGAAAGTATTAAAAATTATGATTCTTTTTCAGTT